>NC_091692.1:11534621-11837651 GCF_041296265.1 Equus caballus | reverse complement strand
ATGTGTCTTTTGCATCACTGGAGTATGAGCGGCTTGAAGGAAGGGACTGAGTCTGTGTGCGAGTCTATGTGTATATCTCTAGTGGCCAGCACTTATTTCTAATTCATAGAAGAGTCAATTTATGTTTATTGAAGGCTTCCAATTGCCCTTAAAGTGATGCTTTTCAAAGGTATCATATTCTTATTATGTATTAAGTATTTTGGCTAGTAATACATTAAAGAATAACTTATCTATTGAAAAACAGCCACACAAACAATCTTCACTTTACCTAAAAGAATATGCGAAGAACAGACTATTCATAGACTGTTGTGATCTTTTTTTCTGTTTTTTTTTAGATTGGTACCTGAGCTAACAACTGTTGCCAATCTTTTTTTTTTCTGCTTTATCTCCCCAAACCCCCCCATACATAGTTGTATATCTTAGCTGCAGGTCCTTCTAGGTGTGGAATGTGGGACTCCGCCTCAACGTGGCCTGATGATCGGTGCCATGTCCACGCCCAGGATCCAAGGCCAGGATCCAAGGCCCGAACTTAACCACTCCGCCACGGAGCCGGCCCCAACTGTCGCATTCTTGATACAACAAATCAATTGTTATATGATAAGTAAGTTAAGTTTACTTAACTGTAGATATGGCAATGGCAGTATTTTGAACTAATACTGTAGGTATATGTCAGCCCATGTGTCAATGTGTGTTTTTGGCAAAAATGTAGGATATAGAATAGAAAAATTTTACACCCAGAAAATTGACACTTAACAATTGTTAGTAAAACTTTGGAATTATTAGTATTTGGGAATGGTTTGAGACCACTGTTTCCCCACATTGAAAAGAGGACTTGATTATCATACGCCATTTTAATATAACACAAGATAAAAATGCCGTTTCAGCTCTCCTTTCCCCCTTTGTAGTTTTGCTATTTCTTTACCTCAAAAATGGACCCTGGTAATTTCCACCTCCAGTAACATTATAGATAGAACAGCATATACAAGCAAGAAGAAGTCAACTGTCTTATGAGTTATCATTGCTGACAAGGTTCCTCTGATTGCATTTCCGGATGTGCATAACCACAACACAACCCCTTTTAGCTAAAATCTTATTAGAGATAACTTCTGACATGAGACCCAAGCTCAGCCGTAAGAACTGATTTGGGACACTTGCAGGGATGATCTTGTCATTTGAATATTGAGGAAGGAGAGGCTAGGTGACCCAAGGCTCTGGATCTCCTTCCCGTCCTAGAGCTCACGATCTCAGAGCTCTTGGCTAGACCCTCTGCCAGAGCGAAGCTGTGGTTCTTTGCAAGATGGGGTCATTGTTATTGTTCTTCCAGTCTCCAAAGCAAAATACATTGTGTGACCAGCCATGTAGGTAGTGCCAAAAACCACCTGGAAAAGACCCATAGTTGTCACCAGGCCACATTGAAATGTGAATCATTGAAACTGCTGACCACTACAAAACCATGACAATTTTGTTTTTACCCTTAGCCAGATGATGGTTAAATAAAAGGACCAAAGAACAGGCGAAAGAGAAGGCATTTAGGGGAAGAATTCAACTTGCTAAAAGTGACATTTATTTTCTTCTGACTTACTATGGCCCACGTGATGTTATTCTAACTGACCTATTTAGAAACATTTAAGAGTAATATAACAAGCAGTTGGTGGAGGATTGGCAATTTTCTTAAGCTGGTTCATGCGTCACTCTGCTTTTGTTTGTCCAGCTGCCAGTATAAATTATGATCTGTTGAAGTGGATCTCGCTTGGCGCCCTCTAAAGTTGGCCCGAACATTTGGACAGTTATATGTATCTCTTTCTGAACAAGTGCATCATTCGGCGGACTCATGTAGCTCAGATGATGCACAGATATTCTGTAAGAACAGAGGCAGTCACAGTTGGTGGGAAAATGGAACAAAGAGAAAGACCAAAGGACGTTTGAGTCTGTCTCGTTCTAAGTGTTACTCAATGTGCTAGGACAGTATGACACTGAGACCTCACTGGTGTGTCCAGCCATTGGGGCTTTCCCAAACATTTTGACCAAATTGCTTTACTGTCAGTTACTGCCAATGTGCCCTACATTCTCGTAGTTTTTTTCTCCCTATCAATTCCTTCCTCCACCTTTCCCAGTCCAAACCTTCTTCAGGATTTGGCACACGCTCCATGGCAGTTGTCCTGAACACCTCATGCTGAGGCTGACAACAGCACTCATGAACAGTTTGGGAAACTGTGTCCCTGAGTTACAGTGTCTCCTTGTGACCCTCTTTCTTCTCTCTTTTATTACGGTAGAATTACACTTTAAATCCACACACATTAAATTCAACATTTAATCCTATTAACTCTTTTTATGATTATCTTCTCAACCTTGTACCATTTAAAGAAAATTCGAATATTGCAAGAACACATTTCCTTTTTCCTTTCATCAGCAGTCTGGACATTTTTCTTCCTTTCCTCCCTCAATTCCCAACCCCTCACTTCCACAATTTCCTCCCTCTTCTCAGGGTTCTCAGGCAAAAGCAGACATGCCCTAAATATGCTATGGAATATGTGTGTGTGTTTGTGTGTATGAATTTATGTGTAAACATTTTCCACACATTACTTCATTTAATTCACAACAACCTTGTGAGGTAGATTATTATCCCTCCTTTAAAGAGAAGAAAGTCTAGGCTTGAGAAAGGTTGTGTAATCTGCTGACAATCCCGGAGCAGGATGTATGCTGGAGTGCGGCTGCGTGTTTCCAGAGCAAATCCTCTCAATGCCCTGCTCTACTGTCTCTCACTTTGCTCCCCACAATATATGGGAAACTTGTGGTAAATGTGAGGCTCGTACTTGTGCGAACTTGAGGTTTTGTAGAGCCAGGAAGAGATAAGAAGGAAGAAGACTTACGGCGTGTCTCCTGGCTCAATTCCCACCATTTTCTGGGAAAGAAAAATGGAACTTTTTGTGTTATAGGTTTTTTCAGCCTTTGGGTACCACTTGTTACTTTTCAGATCCTTGAAAAGTTGGCTTGAAGATGTGGCTCTCTGCCAAGAACACAAACTTGGGAGACTTAAGGGATTACACGGCTGACGTTACACTGTAGTGGGAGCGTGTACACATCAAAAACACTGTTTAATAAACAACTGAAAATTGCAAGAAAAGTGGGTATTGTGGGATGATTTTCCCACCACAATGTTGAGAAATTGTTTTCTTTGCTTTAGTTACTGTTAGTCAGAGGTACAGATTACACATGGTGGTTTGTGCAAGACAATTTCACTTCAAATGTTAAAAGGAAGTCACTTAAAAAAAGGTATCTTTTATTTAAGTATTTAAGGGTTTATATTAACTACAATTCAAGCATTTTTATATAGTTTTATTTTACTCATATTATGGCCTGTACTTATTAAGCTATGTTCTTTTTGACTTTTAAATATCTAAGTAAC
The DNA here is from genome assembly GCF_041296265.1 of Equus caballus. Lineage (NCBI taxonomy): Eukaryota > Metazoa > Chordata > Mammalia > Perissodactyla > Equidae > Equus > Equus caballus. The sequence goes on along the minus strand of NC_091692.1, from coordinate 11,834,245 downwards.
TCAACAGCCAAAAGTATTTATTGAGTTCATATTATGTATAAAGTACTTTTCTAGGTACTGTGGGACTACAGATAATATAGTCCTCAGCCACAAGGAATTTATGATTGTGTGGTAGCCAGAAGATTAATCTACCTTAGATAAGGAATAATAAAGCATAGAATCAGATAAAGAATAAAATGGTATCAGTTATTGGTGAGATAAATGTTGGTTTTCACTTCTTCACCTTCTCCCCCAAAGGATCTGAGACAATTTGTGGGAGGAGTCAAGGAAGCCTGTGAAGGTGGAGACAGAATGGGTTTATCCCATTGGGGACACATGCTGAGCAAAGCCACAGAGACTGGAGTCGCACAGGCATTATCTCATGTGGAGGCAACTCACCTGACGAGCTTAGTGTTAATGGGAATTAGGAATAAGTAGTACGACGAGGAAAAAAGGATTTATGTTCATGGAGTAAAAGTCTTTTGGAACTTTAAACAGTAGAGTAATAAGATGTAAGGGTCTTTATGAAATTCTGGTAATAATGGGTTGATTAGGCGTTAGGAAAAATTGAAGTCAAATAGTAGTTAAGCATTTATTTGAGCATCCTGTATCATGAGTGCCTAAGATGAGGTGATCAAAATTCAAATAGAGATAAATGGATATGCAGCTATTTCAAGGGAAATTGGCAGGTTTTAGCTACATTATATATTAGGAACAAATAGACCAATGGTGACACTAGTAAAGACACGGACGTTGAAAGAAAATATTTTGTGAAGCATATAATAATTAGTCTGTTCTGGTATTGTTGAGTTTGAAGCTATCTAATAGAAGGTAGTGTGGAGTATGAGGTTGGGGTTTAAGTGAGAGTTTCAGTCTAAAGGTGAAGACTTCTGGGCAGCTTTCATCAAGATGTACTGTGAAAAGATAAGGGTCCCAAGACCTGGGACTTAAGGCATACCAAAAGTTACAACGTAAATGTGGAAGGGGGGCAGATTAAGGTGTTAGGAAACAATAATCACAAACTGTTTTAAAATAAGCAGGACATGTTCAAAGTTTGAGTCAAGGAATAGAAAACAAGTAGAGAAAAAACATTGAAAATTCTAGAAGGGAAGGAATAATTGTGGAAATGAGATGCCTTGCTTTCAAAATGATCCCTTTCAGAAAAGTAGAAAATTAAGGTCACAAGTTTGAAGATTTAATATTTAAAAGAAAAGAGCTATTCTTCTAAGAATTGGGAGAGGGGGAATTCTAAAGTAGAGGATAGGCATACACATTAAAAAAAAAACAATGTCTTGAGATAGAAATGAAGGTAAAGTCATCCAACCATTCATTTGTTCATTTGTTCCAGGTTTGTTATTGTACTAAGTAGTATGTCAGCCTAGGGGGAGATCAGAGATGAGCAATAGACAGTCTTCTCTTTCTTTACCTTATTACCTAGTGAAGGAGGTAAGTATGAAATTAACTAGCAACTCTAACTATACAAATAACTACAATCTTCTTCAAAGTCAGTGCTTCTCATAGCTCCTAGGTCAGCAGCATCACCATGACCTGAGAATATATTAGAAAAGCTAATTCTTGAGCCAAGTCCAGTTGTACTAAATCAGAAACTCTGGACCAGCATCCCATATTGTAATAAGCCCTCCGGGTGATTCTGATAATGCTGAAGTCTGAGAACCTCCACTCGAAGAGAATTGGGACAGTAAGGCAAATCACAAGCAGGGGCCTGTAGGAGCTCCCACTCCCAGCCATTCAAAGGGTATATAGCAAAATCGACTTAAGATATCAATGTGCTGATGGAGAAAGAAGATAAAAAGCTTCTTTTAGTTCTCATAAATGCATCTTACCATTGGCCTTTTGAACACTTTTTCCCCGCATTTGCTACCTATTTCATTAGGGATTCTAAGTTTGGGCATTCCCACTGGAGAAGGGGTAGGGGATTATACCACAATAGAGAGTAAGGACATTAAGTGATAAGTAGAGTCTTGAAATGTCTTTAAATCACACATTATAATCAGTCACCATGTGTACATACAAATTCTGTCAGAGAAATGAGGTTCTTCCTATCACTTATAGGAAATAAACTTTTCATGCTGAAACTTCTGATGGAAATACTGCATGACATTTACCCCGAACAATATCCCTGGAATTACTTACATGGTGCCATTCCCCTTTCAGTAGCACTTCTACACCTGACGCACAATACCAACACGTGAGTCAGTGAACAGAGTATTGTAGCAGGCTGAAAGAAATGTGGTCCAAAAGCGTGTCTCTCTCTTGACATTTGGCTTAATCCAGAGATAACAGCTAAACAATCTGGATGAGTGCTCCAAACAATCCTGCATAAATGTCTATAGTGTATTTCAAAGTTTCTGCATCACAGTTCAAGTTTGCTCCAAAAACATTTTAGCACTTTTCTTTCCCCTAATTTTCCCCCAAAACACTCACTGTGCTAGGTGGTTGAATTTAGGGCCAAATGTATCCTTAAATTTGCCAAAAAAGGGAAACTCAGACTCTCACAGGTGAACTCAATCTATTTTGGGTAAATGTTCAGTAGTTCAGGATTTCTCCTCCATCTTCCTACCCAAGATGACGCCAGAGGAGAGGAAATCTTGGATGACATCTTGAGGATAGAGCTTTTTAATTCAGTATCTGGCTTTATGTCCCCTGGATGTTAATTTGCTTAAGTGTGTTGCCTGGTGGCTGGGCATTATGTTAATATCTGCTCTTGACATTTTAGTGAGTGAAACTTGAGTCTATGACAGGACAGTCAGAGTCCTGTGGCCCTCCCTTGATGATTTGGCTTCACGTCAGCTCTCACTGGCACTGCAGGTCACCTGCATTTCCATCAGGTAGTTCTTCCCCACACCTGATTTAGGATCTCCACCTCTATCCACCTGCAGCTTCTGTTACAAGGTGACCTCATTCTTCATTATTTTCCCTCTTCTGGCCCCTAATCCTCTCCACCACTGCAGTATGCTGAAGATTACTTTCTGTGATACTGTGATCACAAGGAGATTTGGCATATACTATATTTGCTCTTCTCTCTGCTCAAATATGCCATCCAACCAATGCCATCACTCCATTCAGCTGTGGGAATGGCGTATTGGTATGGAGCACTTTGCAAAGTGCTCTCCTCCCAAAAGCCCAAATCAGATGTGAGTCAAAGCCCTTCTACTTTTGGCTTTCTGCTGTGTATATATGAAGTATCTATCTTTTGCCATCCACGCTTCAGCTCCCAGGCTTGCAACCTAGAGTGATGAGTTATGGCTGTTGCATCTATCTTTCCGCTTCTCTTCTCCTTAAGTTCTTTGCAACAAGGAAGGCTTTATTTTTCTTTCTCTTCTGTCTATAAGTGACTTTTCTTATGTGACAACCTCCTCATCCATGAGGTGTCATTAACCTGTTCCCTTCCTTTGGGCCACAGTGGCAGACAGTCTTTGTGGGAACATGATTTACAGAAAGAATAATGATTTCTGTTTATTAATTTCAGAATATTAACCCATTATTTATAATTTTTTTCAGCAGAATTTTTCATGTGTGTTGATTACTAGATAGTCTAAGGTTACTATCAAATGTTTGAAATGGCACATTTTCAAGAGCTTTTAATGCTCTTTCCATCACAAGGGCTGCCTAGTTGCATACCCCTATTCATATTCTTTGTGAATGACAAGTGATAGACTTTGTGATATATAATCTGCCTAATGGCTCGAGGCATCCTAATGCCATCACCCCACTGTTCATTTCTAAATTTTTGCTGGGCAACTAACAAGACTTTCCCATAAAGTTTATCCAGACCTTCTTCACAGTGAAAGGACCAAAAAGAATTGATGACTCTGGCCAGAGTGCAGATGGCTTTTGGAGAGCCCAAGTTTTTTCTGGCTGTGTGTTGAGGTCCTGGATTAGAAAAACGTCATGCTGATATAACATTTGTTTATTTATCAAATTTAACAAACATCTTTTGAATGCCTACTATAGGAAAAGTCTGAAATGATGCCATGAATAAGTGCATTAAAATCTCTCAGTCTACTTTACCACAACATAAACCTCTTGGGCTTTATTTTGATATATTCTTGGCACATGGAAAATAAATATCCTACACTTGGGGCATTGTGCTGTTCTTCTTTTCTAACATCAACTTCTTTATCCTAAGCGTAGGGGGGAATATTTTTGAGTAGAATAAAACTTTAGGGCGTTTCATTTCTGTAGGTTAACCGTACAATTCCTGGATGGTCCTGACATCCAAGTCCTTTTTCCCTTTACTAAATTACCGACACCCACACGCCAACTCCAAACATCTGTCTAAAGTTCTTTGGGTTCTTCATGTGTTTCACCAGATTTAACCTATATTTCATAGGAATTTGTCACTTTAACAATATCTCTTGTCTACTCACCGTGAATGTGATTTTGTATACCCTCTGGAACCAGATGGTTATAAATTCAATTATACAGTCTTTAAGGACCATTAAAGCCCAATGGATCTATAAGCCTCTTAGTGGAGAACACCACAGCTCTCCAACTGGCTGTTTTGCTGACACCAACATAAACACATTCGCTGTTTGAAGAATTCCTTCATTCTGTCATGCTTCAGAGGTGGCAAAGTCCATGAACTGATAAAGTCTGGTCTAGCTATGAGATTCTTTTTGAACCACCAGACACTTTGGTCTTAAGAACCTTGAGATTACTACCCAAGATTTCTGAAAGATGTCTAGAAGAGGTAGAGAAAGTATGTGCCCTTTTAAGGATTGATTTGAAAAGCAAAGGGGTACCTTTATCTTTTCCTGACCCTGAAGAAATGATGGACCATGGTGTTCATCCATTTTGTTTTAAAGCAACAAGGCAATCCTTGAGATGAGAGTTAAGACTAATCTCTCTTTATCCAGGGCCATAAAATATCCATAGTAACAACTGCTACACATGTATTTATTCAAGGCCTCATTTCCTACATTGAATTATAGGAAGATGAAAGCACAGCCTCAAATTCACTGGGACAAGCAAGGTAAACAAGGACCCTTTGAAACAGAGGAGGGTTATTCTGGGAGCGAGGCTTTTGAATTATTAAGATAAAAGGGTCCCACCAGAAGTTCCTATAACATAACTAAACCAATAAGACAGATCCTAGGCAAGCTCAAATGTGGTATAATTTTGTCTACGTCTCCAGTTTTATCATCTGTTTATTTACTCAGTAGACATACTTTAATGTGCACTATTTACCAAATTAATTTTTATGAATTCATTAATTTATTTTAATTAGATGGTTAAGTGCATATACATTTAAAGTCAAATAGCTCTATAAAGTTAGAATAAAAAATACAGGATTCCCACATTCCTCACTCACATCTACACTCCTTCTCCCCTGAAGCAACCACTTTTACCTCTTTAAATAGTTTCTTTTTGTAGTTGACTCCATATTTCCAAATAATGTGCATACTTCCTGATTTTAAAAAATTAGCTATTTTCCAAAGCTGTCTTGTGGTAGCCAGCCTTCCAGATGACCCTCAATAATTCTCACCCACTGGTTCATGGCCTTGTGTAATCTCCTACCACATCGAGTGGGTCTGAGTGACTCGCCTAACTAGGGATATTGTATGTGACTTCCATAGGTGGTTCATGAAACACATTGTATCTTGTACCTTGCTCCCTCTTGGATCGCTCACTCTGGGGGAAGCCAGCTTCAGTGCTCTACGGACACTCATGAAGGTCTGTGGAGAGGTCCATGTGGTGAGGTCCCTATGTGCTGGCCTCCTGCCAACAGCACTAACTTGCCAGCCAGGTGAATGAGCCATCTTGGAAGCTAATCCTTCAGCCCCATTTAAGTCCCAGCCAAAATCTTGACTGCAACCTTACGAGAAACCCTGAGCCAGAGCACCAGCTAATTCCAAATTCCTGACCCACAGAAACTGTGTGAGATAGTAAATATCTATTGTTGTTTTAATCTCTAAGTTTTGGGATAATTTGTTAGGCAGTAGCTAATAAGTTCCACATTTCCTATAATAGAAGGTGAGTATTTAGCTCTCTTTCAAGCCCCACCCCCTTCCCAACAAGCATACAAATCCATACTTCTCTCTTCGTCCTTCCAAAAGTAATTTCATATCTTTGGGTTATAGTGGTATTCATTGTTTATATTATTATGTATGTATAGATATTCACAGCAGAGCTACATCTTATTCTGTGATTATATTTCCTTTCTCCCACAATGTCTTGTAAATATGCTCTCAACATGTTAAAAAAAAGTATCATGAAATCAGTCAATTTCACTTTTTTCCCTTGGAAACACTCTTTTTTGGGCTTTTTGGGCTTCTATTCCAATAAGCTACTACAAAGCTTTTGCACTGAGAATTCCCTTTGCCATCATCAAGGGAATTCCCTTTGATTTTATCCTCATGTTGCAGCCCCTATTTCTTGGATTCCATATCTATCTCCTTGATTTATTCCTTTGTTTTGTTGTAGCAAATTCTTCAATAGCTCTCCAAAAAAGGTACATTACTGGTGAGTTTTTGAGACCTTGTATGAATATAAAACAATTTTATTCTACTCTTCCATTAAAGAAAAATTGTTCTTTATTATTGAACAATTGTTCTGTGTTATTTTGTATTATTTGTTTATTTTTGAGTCAAGCTGTGTCGGGAACTTAAAAGGTTGCCTTGGAACCATGCTTTTTGGAACTACGTCCAGCAGTTCTCAAGATTAGTCACACAAAAATTGTTAATTTTTATGCTTACTTTTCCAGTGCAGAAAACCCAGAAGTGTTTTTTTTTTTGAACTTGAGGAGAAATAATCACACACAGGTTGGAATAATCACACAAATAACATTATGTAATATCTAGATCCTAATCACTTTTCGTAAGAAAGATGAAAAGAAGAAATAACAGTGAGTTAAAATATAGATACTTGAATCTGGTTTCACAATACTAGGTAATACAATAAAATAAATTATACTATATGATAAATGATATTACAAATGTATTTTACAAAATTTCTCAAATATTTTGAAAATGTAGTATTTGGTATTAGATATTATAATTATACATATTTATTATGTAATATACACAATTTATGTGTTACACACATACAACATATAAGCTATGTGTTTTATATATTTATATATAATGCTTATCAGCAGAGGGCTCAAAATTTGAAAATAATTTGTGTGTTTATTTTGCCCATTTTCTGAATCCAACAAATTCACAATCCTCTACAACTTTACACAAATGGAAACGGAAATACACATTAGCCACCAAAACTCTTTACCATTTTTGCAAAGCCCTTACCTTTCATCAAATTACCCCCTACATATACTCTAGATTTATTAGTGATTATTAATGGTTAAATTGGTGAAAAAAAGTTTGCAAAGCTCATTTAGACTTCTGTAAATGTTGATCACTCTAGAATGCTATATGAGACGTAATCAAGCAAGAAAAGAATTTATTAAAAGGAAATTAATACACAGTACAATGTTATCTTACTGTTTACTGAGCTCTTTTTATACTAACATACACTATTAAGTGTAATAATTACATTATCAGAGGCAAAACGCCTGCCACCCTCCCCAGTGAACAAACACACATGGGCTTGTGAACTTCCTGAAGCTATCACAAAAAAGAAAGTGGTTAAGTGTAGTTGGGGCATAAATTGTGGCCAGAATACAGAAACAGAAAGGGATGTTTGCAGTAAATAAGGCTTACAAGGTAGATTGATTTATATTCTCAAGGCCCTTGTAAGGCAAGTCAAGGCACTTGAACTTGACCCTATGGGCAATGGACAGCAACAGAGAGTTATATGCAGATGAGTGAAATGAATTGATTTGCTTTTTAGGAAAGTGGCCAAAGGCAATGTGGATTATGAATAAGAGGAGAGACACTGGAGTAATCCTAGAAAAAGATAATGGGATTAACTGTACGCAGTCATAAAATGATAAAAGCAAAAGGGGTAGAACGGTGAGACAGTTCAGAGATTAAAAATCCACATGTTTTGCAGAGCTAGTGGATGTATGAAACAAGGCCCAAAAGAGTGAGGAACAAAGGAAAAATTGGGGCCTTTGTCCTGAGGGTGTCAGAATAAAATTATAGTTCCTATTTATATGGCATGTCACAATTTACAAAACACTTTCACATATACTGCCTTCCATTGTTTCAACAACCTTGTGATAGATTAATATAAATTAATTAACAAGTAGAGTTTGTATAATAATCTTAAAAAGGCTCTGACCACTACTGAGTAATTTCTTGGTGAGATGCTGTTTGTAGGTCCTTTTCCCGGTCATCTTTTCTTCCTTACAAAGCAGATGTGGACTTGTGTTCCCCTCCTCAAACATGCTTGCATATACCTATATTGACTTTGATTCTCCCCATGTTACTAGATAAATAGATTTTTACTACAGCATATTCCATGGGCACGTGTGTTCTGTCTCTGAAAAAAAAAGGTAATTTAGATAATGCTTCTCAAATCTTAATAAGTATATGGATCATCTGAGGATCCTAATAAAATGCAGATTCTTTTTCAGCGGGTCTTCAATGGGGCCCGAAATTCTGCATTTCTAACAAGCTCTTTGGTGATATCCATGCTCCTAGTACATTTTGACTTGAAAGGATTTAGACTAAAGCCACGTGCACATCTGTACACACACACATACACCTTTCTTAAGCAGGTATGCCATTCTGGGACATTTATATCTGATTTCAATTTAAAAATAATAACTATTTTCTCACAGGTTTCAAGACAGACAATAGTTACTGCCAATTGTGTACGTTATTTCTTTTCACTAATATAGCTACATTCCATTTCTGTCTCTGTTGGCAAGCATTCGCCTAAAGGTTTTGAAACATGTCAATGGTCTTTTTCAAGAAGAGATCTCATAAAGAACCACCTCATTGTTACTGGTTCATTAATAGTTCTCTTACTGACAACTTGGATGTATGCCTCTTAATTTTGCAAGTATTTTAAAATTAAAATTACTTCCAAAGTATTTCGAATTCTTCTTCTGGCAATAACGTCTGCTTGGAAGCAAAATTCTTAACTCTCCTCCCACAGGTCTTTTCTTTTATGATTCCATAGCCTTGTGGGTTTCCTTAATAGTCTGAAATTCCACAATATAATCCATGTGTGTTGAAAGACCTTTGAAATCATTGACATGCCTCTGGGTCTCAAGATTAAGCAACTATCAGCTCTGCCCTCTTTTAATTGGATTCGGAGAGGTAATCTCCTATTTAGGTCCATCTCAGAAATTCCTCCTTTCTCTTTATCCTGCTCTATCCTTCCACTCACTCTTAGAGTAAACCCATTTATGGTTTCTCAAGGAATGCATTTGTATCCCCATGGAAGTCCTGCAAGTCAAACATCAAGAGATGGACAATATCTCTTTGTGTACATGACAAAGAGGTAACCTTGAAAGCAACAGTTGATTTTTATGAGATTCTAAGCAAGAACTCAGCCACCCTGGAGAAAGAAAGGCTCGTGTCCGCTGCTTAGGCATTAAAAGCCCTTTAGTCCTCTATATGCTGGACAGTCACATGAGACACGTTGAAATGTATAGGCTAATCAGCGCTGGCACTGATTTCTCAAAAGACCCTGGGATCTTCGAGTTGGACGGCTTATAAAGGGTGTGTTTTCTAACCCCCTGTTTGATTCAGGAATCCTTAACACAGCATCCTTGAGATTCATTCAAGGTACCATGAGTACTTTCTGAAGGGGTGAGACCTTAGCTGGACAGCTCCAGTTAAACATCTGCAGCTGTGAGCAGACACGTGCATTCCCTCAAGCAGCTCTGATGTTTCCTACCATTCCTGTTCACCGCCCATGCTCATGTTATATGTTCTTGCCTTTTCAATTCACGGTCTTAATTAATTCCTATTTACAGCTTTTAGTATGGCAACTTCAGCTCTCCTAAAATCACCTCACTTTAGTTAGGAGTTTAATACTCATCAAAATATGGCAAAACTTGAACTTTGACGTGTTATTGACATCTGAGACTGCATCTCTTTACTTTGAACTTCAGTGACGCTTTTGGTTCCAAACACCTTACTGCTCTCTTAAGGAATTTTATGAAGTCGGTCTCAACATAGAATATTCACCTTTTCCCTCCCATTTTTAGATGCACCAATGAAGAGTTAAACAATATGCATCAGGCCACACATACTGCTGGAGACCCAACTGGGAATATAGCCCAGGAAACTTGGCTCTGAGTCTGATGTGCTAACCACATGACCATCATTTCTGACGACTATAAATTCACGTAGTGCTTCTCCTGCTGAAACACCCAAGAGACAATCACATTGGCAAACTGGACAAGTCAGTGTATATTAAGTAAATTTCTCAACTGAATAACGTATATTTTCCAGAATTCCTGTTAGCACTGACTGTGAACGGTCCACATTTTGTTAATGTTATCATGACACATGGCATTTTTGAGGGTCCTTTTATTAGAGATTGCCCTCAGATTCACATTCTTGGCTCTTGTCTTGTCAGACATGGATTTCGGTCCAATGGCATCTTTCTAAGAAGGCACTTCTGACTGTTGGCAGCTGCTGCTGCTGTTAAATTCTTCATGGCCTCTGTGCTGTGCCCTCCAATATGTTTCCTGAGAAGCTGAGCCACTCTCTGCTTATAATTTCAACTATATGCTTCTAAACCTGAAACAGATGTTATCTTGGCTGCGGTCATTTGTCATGAGCTTCTCTATTTGCACTGTATGCAGGGCAGGTAAAAGGCAGGTAATTTTCTGCCTCACCCTGCAGAGAAAGAAAAAAGGAAGGGAGTGTGAAACAAGAGACAGAGAGAGAGAGAATGCATATACCAATTCGAGGAATAAAGCCACATGGAGACAGAGAGTACAACCACTTGAGCATCTATTATCCTAATATCATATGCTATAGTTTGGCTACTACTATTTGCCTGGCATCCCTCTGGACTCATACTTGTGGCCACCCAGACTAACTGTGTGAGCTGATCTCTTGATGTAATATCAGCTTGCTCTTTTGAGCTCCCATGCCATTTACTGTCTTAAAAAAAATGTACTGCTTGTTACTCAGCCGTCTGTGTTTTCAAGAACTCACAGTCTTTTTTTTTTTTTTCTTCTCTTTTTGTATGGGAACCAGGAACTAGAAAGCATTAAGTGAGAAAAATGAACCACTCATAGCATAGGTAGAAGCCCAGAGAAAAAAGGGTTTGTCTTTTATGGTTTGTACTTTGTAAGCTGTGGGTGTGACTCAACTTCCTCACCACCCACATAAAAAGGTTGCCACCCAATCACTGTTTTTTCTATCCCAAACCCCTCCCCTTTGATTTTGGCTAGGAGAGACCCTAGGAAAGACTGCCCTTTCTGGACGTTGCAGACTGTGACATATAAAAGCTGTTAGCTGCTCCTGTAGCCAGCAGCATTCAAACCTTGCAGAGTTTTGCTCTCTGAGAGCTTGTAATAAGACACACTCCTCTTACAAGGGTTCATGCTACAACCTAGCAAAGAACTTTAAATTTTTGGAAGAACAATATATTCATTTTGGCATTGTGCAGAGGTAAGCTATTTAGCTCAACAAGTTTGTTTTGCATGCATTGATTTTAAAGTAGCTCACATTTTTATTTTTTTAGAATTGAGATTGGATTATGATAATTTTTTGTATGTGTTCTGTCACTTGGTGTCCATATATGTCTGGGAGACATTATCAGCACCTTCTCTGTTGTTACCTGTGATGCATTTTATCTCTTCATTCTCAAGATGAATTTCAGTTCCTCATGATTTCCCTCTGAGAACAAACAGGCAGTAAGGCAGTGTGTGGTTCAGGCGTTTAGGGTAAATGCTTCACATTCATTTTAGGGTTAGTAGTCATGCTATTTGTTTTTCTCTAGCTATAGGCGTTCCTCTTAGGGACCTACCTCATAAGACAGGTGAAATGTATAGAGACTACTATAGGTTGTCTCCTAGTCTTGAGTTCAACACTTGTTTGGACTTTTTGGAGAAAATCAAATCAAGCTATGCTCCCAAATGATGACTCTGTAAATTCCTACCCTCTGGCCTTATTTTTTTTTTTTTCCTTTCATAGACCCTAACTCTACCTTTCTGCTTTAAAGCAAAGTAAACTCGGTGGCCTCTCCTTCTCCACTCCTCAAAATGTTAGCAAGCTCTGCCGTCTGCAGCATACTCCTGTTCTGCCTTCTCTGTGAAGCGAGTGCTGTCGTCTTACTCAATTCCACTGACTCATCCCCGCCAACCAATAATTTCACTGATATTGAAGCTGCTCTGAAAGCACAACTAGATTCTGCGGATATCCCCAAAGCCAGGCGGAAGCGCTACATTTCGCAGAATGACATGATCGCCATTCTTGATTATCATAATCAAGTACGGGGCAAAGTCTTCCCACCAGCCGCCAACATGGAATATATGGTAAGAGGAATTCGTTCTCTTTGAATTCTGAGGGAGGGTGCTTTCTGTAAATTGTGCGTTGGGTTGGCAGAACCTAAAGAGTCTTTATATGTTAAGGGATATGGAGATTTTTACAGATTTGAACTTAGGAAAGGTTCTTATGTCTCTGGTAAGCTTAAGTACTATTCCATCATAGAATTAAAGAGGAGTGGGATCTAATTTCCTTTTGTGAGTTCCATACCCACTGACGAATCACATTTTATACAAGAAACGTAGATAAAGAGTGGGGTATGTTGACTGCTCGAATTTGGAAGGTCCGCTTTTTAAAAAGCTTCACATGGAACTTCTTCTGGGCTTTGTTTATCTAGTAGTCCTGTTTATCAGCTAAAAATATTTTTTTGAAAATAATTTTTTAAAATTATAGGTTTCATGTGCCTGATTTATTCTCTGGGTAGGTGTCTTTCCCTTTCTTGGACAAAGCTCTTCCTGAGCTAATCTATTTGTATTCTCAGAGAACATGCTGACTTTTCCTCTTTGTGATTTAATGCTTTGTCGTTCAGATAACAGCGCAGCCAGGGCACTTGCACACTGTTCCAACTTGCCATGAACACATTCTTTGCTCTCTCTTAAAAATAGGCTGTCTGTGTTTAAAGCATTTTACTTAGTAAAAAAAAAAAAAAAAAACCGACTAAGTTGGTATTGGGAGGATAGATGGCTTTTTAAAGTTACTTTTATTTTTGGTTTTGAATTTATGCAAGGTTATGGTTTAAAAGAGCACAGCTTGGAGCCTCTTTAAGGCAATGAAGACCACCAATATGGTATTTCTGTGTGGGGGTGGGGGAGGTGGTACCACGACCAACTTTTTATAAGTGCTGACCTAAAATCTAGAATTTCTATTAGATTCTAAATTCATCTATTTTATTTAAATAAGCTTTTTAAGTTTGACTAATTGCAGATGTCAGAGTTACAGGAAAAATAAAGACTTGCCAAACGTAAGAGAGTCATAGTTCATAGAAGTACAATTTCGACTCTATGAAAAAGCATTTTTCTAGGAATTTTTAAAGCAAGAGGAAAAGAAGGCATAATCAATCCTGTTGTATGAGGGGCAATGTAGTCTTGTGATTAAAAATATGGGCTCTAGAATCTAAATGCTTGAGTTCAATCTCCAGTCCTGGAGTTTAAACTGAGTGATTTCATTAGCTCATTGCGTTTCATTCTCATCATCTCTCACATGAGGATAAAGGAAGTCTCTGCCCCATGGGGTTGTTATGAGGAATGTATGAGTCGAGGGATAGAGCAATTAGACCAGATCCTACAGCAAAATAAACATGAATGTTCAATAAACATTAGCTTTTACGGGTTTCTGTGAACTTCTGTGAAACGTGCCCGGTGAAAACTCATTCAAGATCTAAAATCAGAAAGAGCTACCCACATCACCTTTCTAGAAAGTGATATGCCGATATAGAAAGAAAAGGAACAAATAAGTTTTTTAAGTTTTCATATATTATGAGAGAAATATGCATGAGATTCTCTGTGAGATCAGAAAGGCGTAATAGCCAGATTGCAGGTTTAGGGAAGACTTCCTGACAACCATCACATCACTATGCTGACTAAGGTGAGGATCAAGACCGCTGAATCAGCTTTGGAGGCGAGCTCTTCTGGGTTCAAATCTTAACTCTGCTGCTTACTTTGTGGCCTTGTGCAAGTTACTTAATGTGTATAAAACTCAATTTCCTTATCTTTAAAGTAGGAATAATAATATACGTAATAACCAATCACTACATAATGCAATTCACTATTTTAATGATATTGAGGGCAGAGGTATCATTATGAGCAAAGGTGTAGATGGGGTACAACACAGTAGAAATAGATTGAAAAAGCCACATTTTTCTCATTATATTTTTCCACACTGATCAAGAATTAATTCATTCCACATGCATTTATTTAATTTCTTCTATGTGCCAAGGACTTGGCTAATTGTTTCCATAGATGATCTCATTTGATAGCTCACATTCTCCCTCTGAGGTTAAGATTATGATCTTCATTTTACAAATGAAATCACTTGGACCTAGAGAAGTTAATGACCAGGCCAAGGTGTTATGGGTAATGAACAGTACCACTGGAATTAGAATTTAGGTCTGTGCAATTTCAAAGCCCACGCTTGTGCTGGCGAACAGCTTTTGATTTGCTAGAACGAGCAAATGCTCCATTGGGGGAAACCCCTGGAGATGCCAAGATATCTTTGTTTTCTCTTTTTAAATGCCAGCTGAAATCCTATAGTATTCATATTCTATTCTATTATTATTTGCTTATCAAATATAAGAGCTATTACATATGATTTATTTTGTAAGAATCAGATACAGCACTGGTTACATAGCAGATGCTTTATAAGGCCTCCTGAAGGCAATAAAGTTAATGAGAAACAGTAATTAGAAGAGTAAGTTCTATAAAGTAAAATATGACCATCTCAAATTATCACGTAAACAGTGAATATAGTTCATGCAGCATGTATTTAATCATATAATATTTATTGAGCATTTACTATATGTTAGGTACTATTTTAAGCACTGAAGATAGATTCACAAATAAAATAGACAATTCTTGGTCCCCTGAGTGAGGAATTAGACAATAAACAAGACAAATAAATTACGTAGTATGTTAGAAGGTGCTAAGTTTATGAAGGAAGATAGAACAGTTTGTGGTGAGGTTGTGAAATTGAATAGGGTGGTGAGGAAGGAGCCCACTAAGAGAGTCCTGGAGTCGGGCAAAGGCAGGAACCGTATGAGAGATGAAGGAACACCCATCACGGTGGTGGAAGAGCAAGGGCAGAGGCCCTAAGGTGGGAGAAAATCGATTAGTACAGTTAAAAAATGCGCTCAATTTAGTGAAATCACAAGTTAGAAGGACTCTTTGAGTAAATTGGCCAACTGAAATAATTCATCTGGATCCCTCATGAAGACTCAGAGAAACATTGAGGAAGGTACAATCTAAGAGATAGGTTGGAGGTTGAAGCAGGAACTATACATGACGTTAATCTGCAGGCCAGGTGAAAAATACAGGCCTCAATTTAACACTGTTACCTTTATCTTCACTTGTTCAACATTGATTTGGATGGTGAGCAATTTGAAAGCAAGCTCAGTTCCTAAGCTCTAGTATGTACTTCAAAAACTTAGGACACTTAATTCAATATGGCCACCAGCCATGTGTTCAAATTATCCTCTTCAATGAGTGACATCATCATGGGAGGCTCTTAGAAGGTGGTCTTCAGCTCAGGTCTTTCTCTCATTACAACGGCCTGATTTGCAATCCCTTTCATCCACAGCTTTGCCCTCTGAACCTTTACCCAGGCCATTTCTTCTCCCTCTAATGTCTCCTCCTGAACCTATTCCCTTAATTATAATCCTAACCTTCTAGTTTTATGTCAGAATGCTGTGTCTTCATTGATATTTCTTACACTCACAACTACATTTGACTTCTCTTTCTTTTGAACCGCTGTAACCCTTTATATCTATCATACTTTTCTCATCAAAATTGAACTTGATTTTTGGTCATTTGTGTATTTCTTGCAAGCTTCCTATTTTTAAGCTTTCAGGTTTCTAAATTTATGCTTATTCACCTTTGAATCTCTATTTTCTTGGGCAATTTCTTGCATATAGACAGTGATCAACCATTTTTTAATGAATTTAGCTGAAATCACTGTGAATTCTTACATTTATAAGTAGCATCAATTTTGATATTATAATGTATATTTTAATAGAAGTTTTCTCATCATTTGTAATAATAGTTTTATCCTATGCACCTAAAATTTAAAAGGGACGTTTTTCATAAATTCTGAAAAAATTCCTTAAAATTAAATGATTTTATCTTCTTTAAGTATTTGGTTATGTTAGTATATGCTTGACTAAATAAAGTGGAAACAATTTGAACGCCAGAGTACTGACATTCATATTATAGTTGTATAATATTTTCTTTGGATATATTGTTCATGGTTTTAGTAAAAAACACATTATTTGAAATATTTAACTTTCCAAAACAGTATCTTTTCAAAAAAAAATAGTAATATAGATAGAGCTTAAGATATGCAAGTCAAACTTCTTTACTCTTGGTTTCTGTCCTACAATTAGTTTATTGACAAATTTCCAGAGCTCCTTGGCCACCAGCTGTTTTTCATTCTTCCTAAGGGCAGCGTAAGCCATGACTCTAAACCACAAACCACACTAGTTTCTGAGAATCAGAATTATCCCCAAAAGAATGAAATTGCAAGGCTCACACATGGAGTAAAATTTTTAGGGTATATCCTGAATTCAAGTCAATTGAATAAATTAATTTAAAAAAAATAGAAGTCCCTCCACCAGAAGAAGAGATCCAAAGATAACAGAAATCTTTGTCTTTAAAGTATAAGCAAACCAGTGAAAAACAAAACAAACAGGAAAAAGACCCCACTGAGCGTATAATTCACATAATACCTGCCACGTAAGATTGGCTTAATGAAAGAAGTATAGATAAATACCACGGAAAAGTCAAAGAAAGATGTGATAATCTCTAGTTGGCAAAATCTAGAAAGGCTCCTTGGAGGAGGGGCATTTGAGATAGATGCTCAGGACGGGGCAGGGTTGGCTATTAGCGTAGGGGAAGCAAGGCACGAACAAAACCAACAGGAGAAAAATAGCACAACACATGAAACATATTTTTGAGGAGTTTGAGAAAGGATCGAGGATCACTTAATACAAGAGCAAATGGGGAGACTGTGGTGGTTTTAGAGCAGGGTTAGAAAGATGGCCCCGACAATTGATGGAGTTTAGATTGATAGTGAAGGGGACCAGGGAGGTGACAGCCACTGACTCAGTGGTGCCATTCCTTTAGGCAAAGGTAAGGAGGAGCCCAACACCTACACCTAAACCCAATGACAGGTAGGAACAACCAACTCAAGTGTCGTGCAAGAGACAGAAGTCTTCACGGACGGTAGAGAATGGTGGAAAGGCAGGCGAGGAGCTTCGCGCGTGCAGATATTGACGGATATGAACTGAACGACTTAAAAATGAAAAAAAAAAGCAGGATGTAATTTCAAGAAGCCAAAATAGGTATATTGATAATATGGCCTATTTTTCTAATTTAGTGCCTGTAAGTACAAGTTTCAGGACTAAGGAAATAAGACTTCCTATACTTTTCTGGAAAAGGGAAAAATATTAGTTCCCAAGTCACAGCAGGTAGTAAAGTAACAGAATTCATGACCTGAATGAATGAATGGAGGATAGTTTAAGCCATCCTCGGAAGTAATCAATAAACTATTTGCCTATAATAATTTATAACTTGGGAATAATGAAAAATGCTGATTTTATTTATTTAGGCTTCATGTGGAAGAGAATGTAGATAATGTAAACTACTTATTTTCTTATTCAATAGTTGACTAAACACTCCTGATGTCTGTCCTTATCGTTATCATTTTTTTACTGAAGCCATATATTGTCCCAGATGGCACATTTCCATTCATTTGGGAAGGATAACTCAATTTTCTTGTCATAAACATGAGAAATTTGATGTGTCTAACCTAAATCTTTTCAATGAATGCTTTTATGACCACTAGAAAGCCTGCTGAGAACCGTTGCCAGCCAGCAGTGAACTGAGAAAGACTGCTGACAGGAAGGCATTTCTCCAGCACATTCGGAACTCCACATTCCTGTCCTCCTACATGTAGGACCTTTTAAGTGCCTTGGCTTCCAAGGAAGACCGGGCACATTTCGCAGGAATTTTCTCCCAAGGTGCACATTGCTTGGTATTACTTACTTAGTATTACTTACATACAGATGTTCAGCTCTCCTCGTGTGGAGCTAGCTGAAGGTAAGAACATTTTGTTTGTGACCATTTTGAACACAGACTCGAAGAAGAACAGATGGAAAAACATTAACACGATGTGATTCAGAACCTCACCATTAGGTTTTAGACAGAAAAGCTGTGACTCACACATAGGCTATATATATGGCGACTACATTTCCTAGTATCCAACGCTACTTTTTTGGTGGCAAATAATATTTGACCACCTACAGTGGTGCAGGAAAATAATTTTATTATATTCCTGCTGAGTATTTATAAAACCTACCATCATATCTGTCCCACAGAGAACACTTGGTAAAAATCTGTGGAATAACTGAATGAAGTCTTTTAACTTTTTCTGGGCATCCCATGTAAAGAGCACGTGGCTATAGTGCTCTGGGGGGCAAGAGTCATTCAAGATTCATTCAGTCAATCCGCAGGATTTATGCATGTGTCTGGCACTGTGCTGGGGGACTCAATGGGGAGGAAAAAGACACTCTGACAGGAAATACTGTGAACAGACAGGTAAGCGGCCAAAGAAATAAGCTGAGTGCTAAAGTGGAATAAATACAGGGTGCTTTGGGATCTCATGGGGAGTACCTAACCCAGACTTGGACTCGCGGTAGAGGGGCAGGGAAGCCTTCCAGAAGGAAATAATTTCCGATATTAAATATAAAAAGTAAATAGAAAATATACAGGTGAGTGTTAAGGAGGGAGGGGATGCACGGTAGGGGTGGGAGGATGTTCTTAGAAAGTGTGTGGAACATTGAAGTCACGGATAAAAATTCAGTGTGGCTTGGATGCAGTGTAGAAAAGAAAAAGTGATGTGTGATGAAGCTGGGAAGGCACCTAGAAACTCCTTTGAGCTTTGTGCTAAGATCAAGGGAACTTGTTGAAAGTTTTCAGCAGAGAAGTTACATAATTAATTTGCATTTCAGAAAGGTCATTCTGGCTACAGATGGAGGAAGAGATGGGAGAGAGGCAGAAGTGAAGGCAGGGTGCACAGTCAAGAGGCTGTTATAACAGTGTGGGGGACAGATCATTGAAGCCTCAGTGAAGGTTAAGGCCATAGGGATGTGTGACAAAGTGAATTTAGGGATCACATCAACGGGAGTAAGTGATTTGTATGATGAAGCAGAATGGGGATTTATATGATGACGTTGTTAAAGAGGATGCCTCCATTTCTGACTATGACAATTGGGTTTCGCTGAGCTAGAGAATACCAAGTAAAGAGCAGGTTTCAGGTAGTCATTTAGTGGCTGCTGCTTTACCATCCAGGGTACACATCTACGGAGATTGGAAAAAGTAGGTAGTATGTGGGAGAGAATGTTCTTGTACTACAAAGACTTTTGGATGGCAATATGCCTTGGTAATCAAATGGAGCACTCTGCAGAATAGGGGCAGGGCAGTGTCGTGGAGACGGCATGGGTGAATGATTTTATGTCTGGGAATGTACTCAAGAATTTTTGCAAGAAAGTTTCATGTGTTTCTTTTTTTTTTTTTAGAATAAGTGCTGAGACTTAAATCAACATGAATCGAAATCTTTCTCAGGGGCCTAGGTAGCGCCAGGCCCATCTAGTCCTTCTGACACACTCAGAACAAGGTATTTTTGGAAACTGATCAAAGGACTTCAGAAAAATAGACGTTGGCTAACCTGGCTGGTCTGACGTCCTGAATTTAGAATATCTGAAAACCATTTAACAGTCAGTCAGTGGCCATTAGATAGTTAGGAACTTGAAATGTTTAATTGCTTATGAGAATTTCTGAAGAATGGTATGGGAAGGGGGCAGGAAAGGTAAAGATTAACAACTTAACACCGGTCAAGAAAAATACTTGGCATAAAATACAACATAGACTGAGATTTTGAGGGATAGGACCCGAATGTTGCCAGTCTATGTTACCCATAGTGTCTAAATTCAGGTACCAAGCAGGTTTTTTTCTTTTTGACAAGAATATGGAAGAATGCCCAACAAGTTGTATTTTTAGACTAAACTTTTCATGACTCTTAAAATTTCACACCACATATGCCAAACTGAAAGAGTCCAGAAATGTCACTTGAGGACACAATATTTTTTCTAAAGAGTGCATCAAATTCATATTTCATAATTTCATTAAACGGGAACATTCTACCAGATCTGCTCTTTACATTCCAGCCAGATCACGTTTTCAGCAGGGAGTAGGTAGGCGGAAAGGCATTTGAATTCTTCTGACCCAGCGGGCAATAGCAAGATGGGGGGTTTGCATGGGTATCACAGGACTGCTTAACAATAAAGAAATTCATTTCTGGATTATTCTAACACTGAGTTGCTGAAAAAAATTCACCACACCTGAAAATGTCTCCCTGCCTCATAACTCCATTATTAAGTGATAGGTGATGGATATTATACTTCCCTGGGAAGGAGAACCAGTGTTAGAATCCATTAACAAATGGTCTTAAAATTTAAAGATAAAATGTATGTTAGAGAGGGACTTAAGGAGGGGAATTAATAAATTTTAAAACATCTAAAATGTTCTCTAATTTTTATCTTCCACTGTTTCATCTTATTTTCCTGGAAGCGGGCTTCTTATTATCTACACACAATTCTGTTTCTGATTATTTGGTTGCTTGAGGGTTTATCTCTTTTCACTTTATCTGATTGCTCAGTTGAGATTAAAGCTTGATGTCTCTCACACTTCAGCCTGCCAGATAACGGGGTCAAAAGTGCATCTCACACTGCTTCCCATTTCTGGCAGCTTTCTCGCTCACTGACACCACTTCTATTCCAGTGCCTGATTCTCCAGCAATAATATCTACCGTTGAGTACACCCTGCCTTGTTGTGGCTGTGCTAAATTCTCTTTAGTCAGTAACTCACCTAACTCTCTCAACAGTCTTGAGAGATGAGGACAATTTTCCACCTTTAGAGACAGGAAACCCAGAGCTTAGAGAGCCTAAGTAACTTCCCCAAGGTCACAGAGCAAGAAAATCAAAATGATGAGAATGTAGTTCCATCTGACAACAAAGCCCATGCTTTCAAAAACCATACAATCCACTCTTCTCTACATGTTCATCTCCTGCTCTTGAGCTTTTCAGCTAGGGAATTTCCCTACATGCATTTTATCTGAGGACATCACTGAATCTTAGAAAGTATTTCTTCATGTGGAATCAAATCTTGCTTGTTGTACTCTTTCTACCCTTGGGGACCATATAGGAAAACTCTGCATTATGATAGTGCTTCAAGTCTTTGAAGGTTGTGAGCATCTTCTTAGACTCTTGACACTCAGTCACCGAGCTCTTTCTTAGCCTCCAGCTCTTTTCTGTTAAATACATGTACACACCACCTCTTGAATTCAGAGTGTTACCAACATAGCCTATCAGGGAAGGCTGAGCAAAGATATTTGCTTTCTGAAAGCCCTGGAAAAGGTAAGAAGAAATGGAAAAATCAAGGCACTTCCCCCACCCCTTATGCCACACATACACCCATGAATGGTGCCAATTAGATTGTCTTGGGAACTTGAAGCAGTGTGGCTCTGAGCCAGGAATGCCTTTCATCCAGTTGTTGTCCCTGATTGAGTTCCAACATGTGTGCATTCTTCTGACAGTGGGGTGCCTGGAATTTATGTGACCTGACCAGTGCAGAGGAGCGATGACAAATTATTCTCTATTTGTTCTCCTTCTGAGGATGCCTCCTAAAGTTAGGTTGACAGATTTGATGGGTGCATTCTCCTGCTGATTCATGTCATATTCTCGTGAGCTAAGTTTCTTATAGGTCAAATATGTGTTTTAAACACAGGTTCAATGTTATTACAATGGAAAGCAATTACCTTACTTTTAAAATTTTTTGTCTTTTTTTTCAAGATTTTGGACTTTCAGAAAGTTATGTATATGTTTCTCCCAAACGTTGCTTATGATATCTTTGTTAGTAAAGCCATTTTGAGTTCCTACGATGATTTCTAAATAAGCAACATGACCACCATCAGTTAAGTCTATATTCATATCCATGCACAGACTACGTGCTCCCTTCTGTTGGAATTGTCACTCTCAGGATGAATGGGGTTGGCTTATTAATACAGCAACATAGAAGATGGTTTCTCTATCTGTCTCTCCCGTAATTCTGTCCTCCACAAACACGCAGAGCAAACATTCTCACAGAGTTTGGTACACAGTGTCTGCAACAGCAGGACATTTTCCTGATGAAATGCTATTTTCCGTTTTTACCAAAAATTGGATCAATAGTTGACCAGACAGAGCTGAAAGGAAGGCTACTGATGTAAGTGTTTATACATGGAAATTAACAGACATTACCTCTCAGAAATGTCCACTTCTTCCTAAGCCTTCCTAAGTGTGGCTTGTCACTGTATGTGTGGGGTGGGAGAGGGGTGGGAGAGGAAGCCCAAAGTTCCCTGGAATCAGAATGACACTCCACCAAATAAAGCTTTAGACAATTATTTCTAATCAGAAAACCACTGAACCACTTTTCAAGTATCCATTCAAGGTCCCCAACCCTAAAACTTTGATTCAATACGTCCAGGATTGGGCTGGGCATCTCGGGAGATCCTGCAGTAATTTCCCAGGTGAGAACTCTAAAATGTGCTTTAAGGACAGTCTTAGATCATGGTTCAGGACACAACACTGAGCTGAGGAATATATTATGTGGCTCAAATATCCACTTATTTGTCAAGAGACTCTATACTGAAGGAATTAATAGGCTAAACCAAAATAAGAATTATCCCAGTGATAATTTCTCTATTATCACAAAATTTCACTTGACTATTCATTCAGCACCTGCTCTCAGGAAACATCGTGTGGGCACTGTGGGTGAGCTGCAGAAGTCTGCAGAATGGAACAATGCTTACTTGGGAATATACTTGATTGACTAAGAACGCTTCAAAAGAAGCAAACTTTTAAGTAGCACATGAATTTGGAGCTTCTTTGTATAATGTATCATACATTCTATGTGTATAATGTATCATGTAACAATGAATGTGTATAATGTATTATAATTTGCAATTATTCACTTATTTGTTTGGTAGTGTTTTTATTGCCTCTCTCCCCTAAACTGTAAGGCAGAATCCAGGTCAATCTTGCTGACTGCTAAATTCACAGTTCTCAGTGCGTCTCAATCAATATTCATTGACTAGCTGCCTAGAGGAAGGAATGACTTAGGATTCTATTGTTTAATCAGGAAATTTGCATTTCTCATATTTTGCATTGTTGAGGACAAAGCAGCAGTCCCTGTTTGGTAAGTTTGTTGTTAGGAGGTTTGGGGCAAAGGTACTCCCAGGGTCACTCTTTCTCGTCACCATCCATGGCTCATAAGAGGAAGATGACAGATGCATGTAAGTGTAATGGTGATAATGATAACTTAGGTTAGAGGTCATAAACCGTAGACCCACCAACAACTCTAGTTAGGTTTTTTTTGTTAGTGCCGTTCAGTTGACTACAACACTAATGACTCTGTGTACAGCAGAGCGGAACTCTCCGTGGTCTTTCTGCGCCATCCTCTCACGTTCTGCCTTTATATCAGACAATGCTCTGCTGCTCTTCTTAGGGTTTTCATGGCCAATCTTTTCAGAAGTGGGTGGCCAGGTCCTTCTTCCTAGTCTGTCTTAGTCTGGAAGCTCTACTGAAACCTGTCCACCTTGCCGACCTTGCTGGTGTTTAAAATACTGGTGGCACAACTTTCATCATCACAGCAACACAAGTCACCACAGTATGACAACTGACGGACAGGTAGTATGGTTCCCTGACCAAGAATCAAACCTGGGCCTGGGTGGTAAAAGCATTGAATCTTAACCACTAGACCACCAGGGCCGGCTTACTTTCATTAGTAGGTATGTTTAATTTGTCTACATAGTATTGAACTGTACAGAATTTTACATTTTTAAAAATTATTTGCCAACATGTAAAAGTTGATGCATTTCACATAGACATCAGGATTTCGAGATTATCCTGAAAAGTGGTAAGGTCTAGAGGCATTGAGCCCACTTCCAACTTGTCAGCAATTGGTTAGAGAGGAGTAGCTTCTTTGGGTGGGGAAAATTCACTCATTTCCAAGTCTCTCCCTCTGTCTCTCTCTTTTTTTTTTAAATAATTTTCCAGAGGTCAAGCAGCAGTTGTACTTTATCATCTTACACCCAATAGTACTTTACTCATTTTCATTACTGGGACATCCACCCAGTGCAATCACTCGAGTTTGGTTTTATTTATATGGTGCCGTGCTGTTTTTAAAGCATTTGACAGAAATACAGTTTCACAGTGCAGATTTAGCCATGAATAGATTTAAAACATTGAAAACTTCTGTCCTTTATTTCCTAATCCCCAATCCTGTTTAAACACTCTTACCTCAAATTCTGAATACTTTTTCTTTTATCCAGCCCTTCATTAATTTATATGTTGAGGCTTTATGTGTAGGATGCCCTCCCTCAGTTAGGAGTCTCTTTCAATAATCCAGATAACAAGTGATGGTGGCTTTGACCAGGGTGGTGGCAATAGTGGTAACGATCAGTGGATATATTCTGGATAGACAGTATCCCAAAGGTAAGATCCACAAGATTTGCTGATGGAGCAGATAAGGATTATGAAACAAAGGAAGAGTCAAGATGATTATGAAACAAAGAAAGAGTAAAGATTTTTGGCCTGAGCAGCTACAACAGCAGCCTATAAACTTTTTCTGAAAAGGGTCAGATGGCAAGTACGTTGAGCTTTGCAAGCCTTATGTCTATGGTCCATGTTGCTTAACTTACTTAACTCAGCCGTTATAGCACAGAAACAGCCATAAGCCAGCAATGGAACAGATTTGGTGACCCTGAACAAGCAGATGGGTAATGCCATTCGCTGGTAGGAGGAAGGCTGCAGGAGTAGCTGGTTAGTGGGTAGGGAGAGGGGTAGGGTTGTGAATATCTGAAGCTCAATTTGGACATGTTATATAAAGGTTTAAAGTAGGTAGGTGGATAAATTAGTCTTGAATTCAACTGTAGAGATACAATTTAGAATAGTGAATAAAAATTGGAATTAGAGAATAGTAATACCATCAGCATATAAATGCTATTTCAACCCATAAGACTGGAGAAGATTGCTTAGGCAGTGAATATAGGTGAAACAGAAAAGAGAAAAGAAAAGAGAAGTGGACTTGACCTGAGCCCTGGGAACCCTTAGGCATGTAGAGGTTGAGGAGATGAGGAGGAATCAGCAAACATTTAAGCAGCAGCCAAACCAAAACAAGACAAACGTGGGTTTGTGAAACCAAGGAATGGACATGCATCTAGGAGGAGCAAGTTGTCAGGCATGCCAAAGCTAATAGCCCAAGTAAGACAGGACCAGGAAGTGACCGTTGATGACGTTGATACGAGCAGTTTGGGTGGAACAAAGGTGGGGTGGGGAACCTGCTTGGGGTGGGCTCAATGGAAGAAGAAAAATTGGAAATTCTCAGTTAAGACAACTCTCAAGGAATTTCATCATAAGAGGAAGGAGAAGAATGGTGCCGTACTTGGAAGATGTTTTTAAGAAATGTATGCTGTTGGCAATGATCTTCTCTAAAAAAGTGCACTTCACGTCATCTCTTTGTAGAAATTTAGCTTTCCCACCTACATGGTAGGTGATACTCATCTTATTGGAGGGAATACTTCATTATCTTCTTTCTAAAATTTAAAAAATGCTTAGGACCCCATTTTGGTATTTTGTGATATACTGTGGTCCCATATTTTGTAGTTATTTTTGAGGCTTGAGGGAATTTTTTTAAAGTTTCCTTAACTCTCTTCTTCTCTTATAAAGTAGAATCAGTTTAATAGCGTTTAACTAATCTACTCAATGCCAAAAATTTCCCATATGACAGCCTTTTCTCTTCCTCTGCTCTTCCCCACCACACCCCACCCCACCCTCTCCAGCCTTCCCAAAGCTGATTCCTGCCCTCCTGTCTGGTTTTACTCAGCTCTCAGTTTCCTTTATTGGCCATTTCACAAGCACTTCTACCTAATGGAAACAAACCCACCAATTTCAAAACAGAACCGCAAACATGCCCAGGAAGTGTTTTAAAAGCTTTTGGCTGCCCTCAGGGGAAATAATTTTGTCATCACTTAATTTCTTTTTAATGGTTCTTTCTTATTTCTGTAAGTCAGTACTCCTTTTCCCATCTGAGTAATGCAGAAAAAGATCAAAAAGTCCTAGCTAAATTATTTTTTCAAAACCCCAAACTACTGTCTGTCTAGATTGACTACTTTTTATCTGAATATACAAGGAACGACCACATAAATGTCCAAGAAAATAAATGTCTATAGGACATTCCATACTATCTCCAATGCCATTGCCATCACAGCACCCATGACGATAACAAATTTACAAATGTGTCTCCAGAACTTAAAGTATGATATTTTTATTTTTAGCATTTTATGTCTTTGAAGATGGTTTCCATGGGCAGAGTAGATTTTTCAGATCACTTTTGTTTTCAAAATTAATATTCTTGGTTCTTCCTTAATTTAGCTTCAATTAATGAATATTTTGTTCTATTCATAAGTCTAGCAAGTTTTGGCAATCACATTTGTTTAATATTTGTTACTAACAAATTTAATTAAATTTCTTAAACTGCATTTATAGATTTAATATATTTGATTTTTTTTTTAAGGTTAACCCTGAGCTAACTACTGCCAATCTTCCTCTTTTTGCTGAGGAAGACTGGCCCTGAGCTAACATCCATGCCCATCTTCCTCCACTTTATATGTGGGATGCCTACCACAGCATGGCTTTTGTCAAGTGGTGCCATGTCCGCACCCGGGATCCGAACCAGCGAACCCCGGGCTGCCGAGGAGCGGAACGTGCGCACTTAACCTCTGAGCCACCAGGCCAGTCCCAATATATTTGATTTTTAAAGTATTTCAATTGATTTATTGAAAATAATAATTTCCGTATATTTAAGTGTCTCAAAAGTCTAAGAAATAAAGTGACTCAAAGTTCTAAATTTGTAATACTGTTTAAAAAATCTAACAAGATTATCCTTATACTTTTCAACCTAAAATCATAAATATTAAATAATTACTCATTGATATGCTTACATTGAAACTACAAAAATAACTTTTGCTTTAACAGGCCACATTCTCTTAACCATTACAAATTTTGATAATATCAGATATGCACAGCTTCCTTAGCCAGAAACATCCATCCTTTTTAATACCTTACATTTGATTCTTTCAAATGCTTTTATATTTAATTCTTATGTTTGGAATTAAAAGATGTTACCCACTTTTAAAAAAAGTGAGATGTCATCTCAAATGTTGGGGATATGCTCTCAATTAGGGTCGCCTTCCAGTTTGACTGTTTTTCTTGTTGTCCAGAGATAGCAACTGGAATTCAGGAAGGGAGCATCAGATGTTAATGTGCTTTGTGATTCTGGCTGCTGCTGTGTTGTGGATACCAAAACTTAGTGAAATGGCAGATAAAACAACCTCATCCCTGGGCTGCATCATGTCATTCTCTAATTCTTCTGTCTCCTTAGGAAAGGCAGTGACCTTCTCTCATGCTGCAACATTCTTTGACTTGATTTTGTATTTCCTTGGCTCCAGCTCTAAGGACCTTTGAACTGGATGAGAATCTGCATTCTTTTCATATCCCTTCTATCTCTTGGATCTACAACTCTTCTAGATATTTAAATGACATCAGTTTGAATTCTAGATATCTCTCATGGTTTAGTCTGACTATGTGGTTTCCACAGACAAGATGCTTACTCTATTCATAAGCAGAATAGCTCATGGTGAACATTTTAGTCCAAAGCTAAATCAATCAATTTACGAGCTGACCCACTAAATGGCTCGTAACAACAAAGAATGGAGGAGAACCATTTGGGACAGTAGGGCGCATGTACAGGCATATGTACACTCCAATGCTATTTTAAGCCAGCTTTATTTTGTGAATTATCTAATTTAATCGTAATATTTAACTTCTGGTGGGTCCTGTAAATGTTTTTGTGTACCCATGCACGATATTCTTAATTTTTGCCTCAGTTTTAGGAGGTAAGGAGAGATTTTAAGTGTTTATAACTAAATTATCTGTGAAAGTATCTTATCTATTTAAAGGGACAAGAGCTAGAAATACAGAATGTTGAAGCTGGTTGAATAAAAGCTAAGTAGGCATCAGGTGCTTAGTTTTTCCAAAAAAAGATAATAATCTGTTGCATATTTACTAGGCATTCCACAGAATGTTAAATAATAGCACACATGTATGCACTTCTTTTTTCTGTTGCTATCTTTGTAGGGTATAATATTAAAATCATTTCAAATAAATGCCACTGATCCTCAGAGAAATTCAGCAGATAGACTGCCCATCAAGCATTCATAAATTTATATATTAAGTTAAATGCTTAGGCAATTTACATCTTTATTCCCTGAACTTCTATAAGTAGTTAAAATTCTTTTACATGATTATACTGCAATATTCATTGCAATTTAGAACTTCTGGATAGGAAAGAATGGGTCACATTGAGCCATTCCCTACAGCCTTCAATTTTTTGTTGAAATTTCCTACTGTTATTAAATGAAGTTATCATTCCTTGCTATTTTCAAACCTCAAAGACTTCTCATCATATTCAAAAATTTAAATACCACTGCAGCTTAAGGGGGAAAATAATTTACTTATCTTCTTCTGTGAGTTGTAACCAATGGAGAAAGGCCTAAACAGCATATGAGATCTCACCTTTACCAGTAGATAGGATTGACGTCATTCCCAAATTTCAGAGCTTCCTACTCGAGCTGTAGCTTCCTCTCTCTGGAGAATAGATGTCAGTCCTTCCTGGGGACAAAGAGGCAAGAAAGAGTACAGAAAACTTCTGACTTTCCATGCAGTAAGCATCAAAAGGACAGTCGGTCACGTGTCCCCTAGGGAGGCAAAATGACTCGCTCTCTGTGCAGGACCTGTTCTGTGCCTGTCTGTCAGACTCTCCAGCATCTTCCTTCTGGGACGTAGAGACGGGCACAAATCCCTCCCATCAGTTCCCTAAAAGCAAACGTAAAGAGAGAAAGAAAGCGGTTATTCCTCCTTCTCCACAGCTCTCTTCTCCAAAATTTTAATTGTGATATTTGTGCATAGAAACACTTAAACATGGAGGCATCAGGAAGGCTAAGTATATTGTCTTCCTGTCAAAATCCCTTATCACGGGAACAAAGAATGCTCATGTAAGATATTTTTCAGGCATGAATTTTTTGGTTATCTTTTTGACGTACACAATATTTAGCTTTTAAATATATGAGTGAGTATAAAGATAGACTATATATGCTAAATTATTTTCTAAATTCTTAACTGCCTTAAATATTTCTAAAAGAATCTAGTTTTCCTGTCTCTGTGTTATGGAAAGGACTAGAACTGAGCAAGTCACAGGTCAATATAACATAGATCTTCCTGGCTCTGATACTGGGGCTACTCAGGTATGTTAAATCATGAAAAGTTGAAGACGAAAGTTATGCCAGAAATGACCTCATCCATTCTCCTTATATCACAGATGAGTTAACTGGAAGATAGAGAAAATAATTGACATGTCCTCTGTCACAGATGATCTTAGCAGTAGAAGTAGGATTAGAGCACAAGATTTTCAGGTCCGTGTTATTTGTGCCATTTGTAAATGGAGAGGAGTGGATTCTGACTCCTGGGGACCCTCTGTGCAGCCCAGCTCCGGCTCACCTTCCGGTGCTGTGTCAGACCATGCTCCACTGCTATTCATAGAGTCTTCATGGCGACATTTTGGGGAAGTGAGTGTCCAGGTCCTTCTTCCTAGTCTGTCTAGCCTAGAAGCTCCAGTGAACTTGTCCACCATGGGTGACCCCGCTAGTATTTGAAATCCCGGTGGGGTAGCTTTCAGCATCACAGCAACACGCAGCTGCCACAGTATGACAATTGACAAATGGGTGATGTGGTTCCCTGACTGGGAAACAAACCCAGGCCTGGTGGTGAGAGTGCTGAATCTTAACCACTAGACCACCAGGGATGGCCATTTGTGCCATGCTGTGCTGACATTTTTAGGACAAGACTATAATAAGGAATTTTAGCAGTTATTCATCTGAGTTCACACTGTACTTCAATATGTAAATAATACTTAGATGTGTTTTTTTCCCAAGCGACCACAATTATTTAAGAACACTACAGGGGACATAATTTGTTGATGCTAGCCCATCTGGAATTCCTTTGTGAGTTAATTGTGCTGGTTTACATTTCGGTGAACTGTAACCCATATTTCATAAATCTGTATTTCATTTAAAAACATCAGAAGAGTAAATACTAGATAAATCCATTATCAGCCCAAAAAATGCTTTTAAAAGTGAACTTCAGTCCCAGGATGCTATGATTTTCATTATAAATTGATTTTGTGTCACTGATATACTTTGTCCTGATTTTTACAGAAAACGAAGAAGTTTGAAGCAGTAATTTATAAAATTTGTGTCAAATGATTATTTTACTGAGCTAAGCAATTAACTATGAAAAAAGTAGTACAACATCTCTTTTTCATAATGGTAAAAAAGCATGATATCAACTCAAAGAAAAAAATACATAAAGAAATAGATAGGAGCTCCAAAAATATAGCATGAGTGTTTTCCATTTTTGGTACTGTATTTAGCACTGATTACTTATTTATTAAAACGGTATTATGTAATGTTTTGCCACATTTAATTTAATCCACAAAATGGGCAGATTATATTATGGATGGCTAAGGAAAGTGTGTCTTGCTATAGCTCCTTGAGTAATCTGTCTTTTTACACGGACAAAGGATTTGCAGCCATTGTCACCATAGCATTACTCCCAATTCTTTCTAAATAATTATGATTTTATATAAACTTTGTGAGTGAGTTTATTTTAATGTAATTCTAGACCAGTTTTTGTAAGATGACTTTGTTTTTCTAATTTAAAACATTTCTGAGTAACTAACAAATCTCTTTTGAGGGTGGCTGCCATAGCCTTCTAGGGTGCAAGTGTCTCTTGAAGAGTTCATCTCTTATTTTGTTTATTTCCCATTTTATTTCAAAATCATTAAACTAGTTTCCTTCCAGGTAAATACATTGTCATAAATCTATATATCCCATTATCCTTGGGGAAAATTAAGCCTTTTCAGTGTTGTGGTCAAGCAGTCCCACGCGTTTGCTTCAAAGCTGATGACTTACAGTGAACTCATGGCTATTAATCCTGGTGTAGGCGAGTCTTGCTTGGTTCCACACAGCCTGGTGGAAGAGAAAGTCACCAAAAGAATGATAAAATGAGGGAGACTATGAAAAGATCAGTATAAGAACTTCTATACACCTTCTTACAGGGCTCCACATAAATTTGAGTAATTACAAAACTGTCACATCCTTCTTCATATAAAGGCTTACCTTTTGAAACATACTACTAATCAGTATCTAGCCGCAATTTGAATAAAATTTTTTCAGATAGCATGACAGATAAATATTTAAATAATTTAGGACATAATGTCGTGATATTGAACTATAAAACTCAATGAAAATCACAACAGATAAATACTTCACTAAATTATACTATCACTAGGGAGAAATTTTGAAAGCATTTTTTCTATACTTACATGCCAAAATTATATATATTCTATATTTTGTGTTTTTGTACTTTGTAACTTGCTAGAAAATAGAACCATTTTAGAATTGATTTATTATTGGCAGGTCCACAAATGCTCATCTTCATTTCCCCATGCAGCTTTGGAGATGTGAATGTCAATCCATATGGTAACTAATATAAATGTATATCAAATCAATAAAAATATAAATCTACATTAAATCATTCAATTGTTATCCCACAATTTTTTCGAAAAAAGTTGTTGATGTTATATGTGGATAACACCATTATTAATTTCAACAACTTCCTTTTTCAAGAACAATTACTATTTTTCTTAATTTATTTAATTGAAACTCGATGTACTGTATTTTGTAGCAGCCCTAGGTAGCATAGTCAAGTTTTTTTAATCATAAAGATAAAGAAGGTTGTAAAGAGTAATTTTGTTTCCAGTCCATACCAACTAAAATGTAATTCTCATATTATTATTACTACCAAAGATTCTAATGATATAAATTATGAAGGCTCCCTGGGATTTATTGTACAATAACATGGTTTGACCTTTAAAAGTTGCAATATAACAGGAGCCAGCTCTGTGGCCGAGTGGTTAAAGTTTTGCGCACTCTGCTTCGGCAGCCAGGATTTGTGGGTTCAGATCCTGGGAGTGGACCTGCTTCACTCATTGGCTATACTGTGGAGGCATCCCACATACAAAGTACAGGGGGGATTGACACAGATGTTATCTCAGGGCAAATCTTCCTCACACACACAAGAAAGGTGCAATATAATATTAGACATTATTAATTTTGTTAAATCAGCTTGAATGAATTCTATCATAATGATTTTTAAGATATGTTAATATCATGGCTCCTTGTTGCTGTGAAGATGTCCTCTAGAGAAATCAGTGGACTTTGGTGGATTCAAATTTCAGTGATCAATGTGAGGTGTCCCCAGGTTACCTCTAAATAGAGTATTTTTGTTAACCTATCCATTACTAAAAATGATGCCTGGACTTTGGATCTAGATGGCACTATAAAAACAATAAAGTTTTTTGTGGTATAATCATATTGCATTATAGAACTTGGAATGTCAATGGTCTGAATTTGCTTTCTTTCACTTAAAATAGTCTCAGGAACCAGAATCGAAAGAATTTCAGGAAATAGCAGCACCATTTCTTTCCTCTTACTTTTTGTTTCTTACTAGCAAACCTGGTAAAGCTGAAGGCTTTTTCCCCTTTACAGGTTTGGGATGAAAATCTTGCAAAATCTGCAGAAGCTTGGGCGGCCACTTGCATTTGGGACCATGGACCTTCTTACTTACTGAGATTTTTGGGCCAAAATCTGTCTGTACGAACTGGAAGGTAGGAAGTTTCATGGATACTGTTTATCCACCCAACTTTATTCCTTATGGACTCCAAGGGGGAGTGACAGCAATCTCAAGTAATATCAGCCAATTTTTATTGAGTGCTCCCTATGTGTCACCACCGATGCTTGGCTTATGACTGTTTTAGATGTCTTCAAGGATTACTTAATTTTTAAAGGGGTTTAATAAGACCAGTCTCCCCTTTCACCCATGGAACATCCTTCCTTAGCCTGTATTTTTCACTTACCCCACAGAGTCTTTGAAAGCATCAGGCACGTGTTATATCCTGTACTCTGTCTCTTCCACCTCAAGAAAACTCCCTTGACTGTGCCAGGAGCTCTTCTTATGTGTATGGCAACTTTCCCACAGTTGCGTATACCTATATATGTATGTGTATGTATTATACAAATTATATATATTTACATATATCTGTATACACCCACATACAGACACACACACCCCACATACATATATGTTGCAACTATGGGAACTATGGGAAAAGCTGTTCCTAGTGATAGGATTATTTTTCTACCCCTGTGGAATGTCATTATCCGCTCCAAAGACCCATTCTCTTCCACACGGGGGAGGAAAACCAGGGGCACTATTATTAAAATGAAAGAGATTCAAGTTGAAGGAAAAAAACACAGAGTTCTAGTATTGCAACTACTTTTGTGAATCTAATTCTTAATTGTGTGTAAGATTTAGATGAAAGAAAGTTTTGACAGATAAAACAAGATAACGATAATGACTTGCAAAACATTTGCATTTCTCTTTTTGAAATGATCAGACACATACTTTAAAAAGTATTGACTCACTTGCTCCAGTCCTGGGCATTTTCATGCATGGCACTACTTGGAGGAATAGAGGCTTCTAGAATGTGGCGATGGTAATCGTGAGGGGCGGGTATGCTCTTGATTCATCATACATAATCTGCAAAAAGAAGAATTAACCTACAATTTAACATAAATTCACTGTATATTATCACTGCTATACTCTAAATTCTCATTTCTTTTTTTTATTTCTAGATATCGCTCAATTCTCCAGTTGGTCAAGCCATGGTATGATGAAGTGAAAGATTATGCTTTTCCGTATCCCCAGGATTG
The DNA here is from genome assembly GCF_041296265.1 of Equus caballus. Lineage (NCBI taxonomy): Eukaryota > Metazoa > Chordata > Mammalia > Perissodactyla > Equidae > Equus > Equus caballus. Next base: position 11,800,130 of record NC_091692.1, on the reverse strand, counting down.
CAACCCCAGGTGTCCTATGAGATGTTTTGGCCCCATGTGCACACATTATACGCAGGTTATTTCAATTGTCTTGTTAATTTTTTAAAAAATGCTCTTACTATTTTGGTGAACGTGCGTTTTCTTAGCTCTGACTTCAATAATGTTATATGGCTTTATTTTTGCAGATGGTTTGGGCCACCTCCAATCGGATAGGATGTGCAATTCATACTTGCCAAAACATGAATGTTTGGGGAGCTGTATGGCGACGTGCAGTTTACTTGGTATGCAACTATGCCCCAAAGTAAGTACCAGGTTAGATTCCACTTCCTGGAGCCTTTAGTCGTGTTCAATTTTTCCAGTCTGATGGGTATTTTAATGTGAGTAAGCCTTAACTACAAAGGCCTCTAATCCTGAGCTCTTCCATCACTCCCATATACTGAAAAATGATGCGCTGAAGATTTCCTTTCACAAGGATGGGGCTTCTAGGCTAAAGTTGTAGACAGAACAATTTGAGATACTGCAATTCACTACATTCTCCTCACCATCTTTCTTTAGTCATGGTGACTGTAAAATAAACACTGTATTGCCAGGCTTTTGATAGCTATGTAAAAGGCAGCAGAAAGAATCTACTAATGAATTTATCAGCATCACAATAGGCTCATCTATCAGTACTAGAATGTTGGCTTAACTTTTTCACTAGGAAAGCAAAACAAGCCCTTCTTCCTTCTTTTTAAGAGTAAAATTAAAAATATAGCTTCCTAATTCCACCATGGCTGGGAGGTATTCATTATCAGAAGGGAAAATGTAAGTGCTATGACTTCTTTTTAAATTAAATCTTTGCCATGATTTAAATTTCAGTATTAAAAATTATTCAGTAACTTTATTCTATGGCATGAATAAAAATGCATTGTGAAAATCGATCAAAGATTATAAAATATGGTCATGTTTATGAGCATTCTTTATGAGGATAAATAAGTATTTGTTAACATTTGATAAAATGCCTTGTTGATAACAGTAACTCTTGAGATGATAAAATGTTCCAGTATTTATACACGAGTCTGTTCCCATTTTGGAGTAAATACCAAAATGTTCAAAGGATTTATGATATTCTTGGTGTCTTCCAAAGTAAGTCTCAGAGATTTTCTCCAGCTTTGCCAGTGTGGGGAGGGAATGAGAAAAGGCTTCACAAATAACTGCATTACTCATTTATATGGTAGGATGCCAGTGGCAGTGTTTTTGCAAAGTTAGAAAAATAGTGATTTTCCTGATGGTCCCTTCTTCACAATTATTGGAATAGTAAGATTTGGAAAGTAGAATGTGTCTGCTTTATGAAAGCAGTAACACTGTGCATTTGTTTGATATTTTCACACCTTCTATTTTTCTCTTAAGCTTTTACCCTTCTTCCTGACATAAATAGGCCAAATAGTACCCAAATGGTGATAGAGGTTTTTATTTCATTCGTTGAACTTTTCTGGTTTTGGTGAATGATTAGAATTTTCTAATATTATTGATGAGATATCTCATTGTTTTATAGGTCCAAGAGATTAAGATATTGTGTTAAGGTGCTATATTTGTTCTAATAAAGAACCATTATTTTGAAACTAAGGCAATGAAGAAAGTTTTAAAATCCTGACTGATAATGGAATGTAATTCTTCCAATTCCAATATGAAATTATCACAAGCCTGTTTTTCAGGGGAAAAGAAAGGAAAAAGAGAGAAAGAGAGGGGGGAAAAGGGAGAAGAATTTAATCAAGTAGAATAGGACAAAAAATAAAAGAATTAATAATATAAGTTTATTGATGGGTTGATTGACTATTGAATATAATTATTCAGTAAAAATTTTTGATTTATGTAGAAGTTTATAATATAGTATGTCATATTTTTTACATATAATAACACTGTATTTCTAAGTTTATGTTACCAAAAATACGTGCTGTATAATTTCAAAAAGTTATGTTAAATAAATAGAAAAATATGAAGTTAAAATAGCATAGGCTGGGTTCATATACTGTCATAGCTTCGGGTAAAGATATAGAGGCAAATAGGATTGTAAACATAGAATGGGAGAGATTAGGGTAAAAACATGATCTACACTCATAGGAGAATGGGCCTCTCTGAACGTTTCTGGGCAACTAGGTGACATTATCACAATTATGCTTGAGGAAGCTTATCTGGAGGGCAGACTGTAGAAGAAACCAAAGAGAGGAGGGCCATCTTGGAACCTCATCTCGTTTTGTAATATGAATAGTTAATCAGCATATTTTCCACTTTTATAGATAAATTTTCCTTTGTAGATATTTTATAGATAAAAGTCTGAAATTTTAACTGACAGGTCTAAGTAGATATTTCTCTGTCCTCTTGATACACTTCGTGAGTCGCTGCTTGGTCTTATTTAAGTCTTAAAGAAGATGAGAACCACCTGTGTTGAATTCTAGCCTCTTCCCTACTGTTGTCTTATCTTCAACCCTAACTTTACTCTTGACAGCTGAATTTTCTCCCCTCCATTCAGTTTTCTTCACATTGCTGGCTATATTGCTATTTCTTAGCATTCTAGTTACTAATCACCGTGCTGCTGAAAATACATTTATTACCTGCTCCTTCATAATTAAAGGAGCTAAATAACAGGGCATTGTGGTTCTTTTTAACTATCCCAGATGGTGAATTTGGTGTATGATTATATTCATGGCCCTCAGTACAGATAAAGAAAAATATTGACAACACAAAGTAATTCAGTTAAACACGTTCAGCGTCATCAAAAAATGAAGCATTCATAAAAAATAGCTATAAATTTATGTATGGGAAAAAGGTTTTGGAATGTTTAATTGCTTCTGTGAGCCCTTATTCCCTTACCATGAGAAAGAAGTTTTCCATACCTCATTTTATATATATTGAGAATCCAAAATATTTTACAGCTTTAGAAACAGAGCTTGTGAACATTTATAACCTATTTTTTTGTGCTTATGACAACTTCTTGCTCCATCATTTCTATGCCTCCCAGAAAATATGATACGTATATGTATTTTTTTACTATCCTTAGAATAGCATTAGCATGAGTTTGTAAAGGGGGAACAAGGCCTGATTATGTGCTCTAGAAGGCAGCCCTAGGAAGGAGACAGATGTGTGACGGAATGAGCGTCAAGCCTGGTGTCAGATGACTAATTGTGTCCCCATTCCTTGTAGGGCCTCACTTTTTATCTGTAATTTAAGATAAGATTAACTTAGAGATAAAATATTTAGAAAGCAAGATATATGGAATAATTTACTGTAAGAATAAGAAATGGATGTAACTTCCAGTGCCTTTCTAAAATGACAAACTTCTCAAAAAGATCATATGTGTCAATACGTGTGATCATGTGCTTAAGGGACAAGCAGATTTTTTTAATGGGCAACTAGGACTAATGGTATCTTCTTCTATTTTCTTTCTTTCCAGGGGCAATTGGATTGGAGAAGCACCATATAAAGTCGGGGTACCATGCTCAGCTTGTCCTCCAAGTTACGGGGGATCTTGTACTGACAACCTTTGTTTTCCAGGAGTAACGTCAAACTACCTATACTGGTTTAAATAAGCTTATCTTTTCCTCCAGGAAATAGAATGACTTCTGAGAATCATAGGCATATATATATATTGAGTTTTGCACATACTATACATATTTTATGATAATCCTGTTTTCCTTTTATTATTCATTGTCTAAATTAGTGTTTGTCTAGTATGTTTGTTTAATCTTTTGAGGTAATCAAAACATTCACTTCTATCTTCTGACTTCTAAGCCTAAAGTTAAAGTATTGTATATGTAGTATTGACATAGTTGATGCATCCAGTTCCAAAACTTGCTTTCCAAAGGAATTGTGTTATGCTCCTAAAGAATAAAATAAATATTTGGCCTGTAATGTATGTGTGTATACATATGCTATATATGTATACACACATACACAAACATATAATCGATGACATAACACATAGATAATAATATGGTCCAGTAGTTAACTTGAGGAAAATTTTAAAAATCCTATTTTAAAATATATGTGAGGTGGTAGGACATCTTAGCACCTATAATACCCATGAATTGATAGTTTGCAAAATAACCCTTAGTGATAGCCGGATATAATAACTCGATTGAGCAAGCTTGGATTTCATTCTGGCGATATTTTATCTTATTTGAGTTCACTAAAGGATATGCTCAACTTATGTAAGTTTCAAATCCTGCCTTTTGCTTGATCTCTTCTGTTGAATCAGTAATCATTTGTTGAGTGCTTACTACGTGCAAGGCACTCTGCTAGTTATGTTCCAATAACGCAAAGATAATGAGATATGATTCCTGCCTTCAAGAAGCTCATAAAAATATCCAGGAAATAATGCAGCCTAATGATTTTGCTGTAAAATTACTATTTTTTAACAAATTGATTTTTACGTAGTTTTGAGGATGTGAATGCAACAATGATGTTCACCTGTCGGTGGAATGCATGATAAGCCACACTGTGAAATACGTAAGGCTTCTGACTAGCATGAAAACTTACCTACAGAGCTCAGCACTACAAGAGGCAGGGGAGAATTAAAAATGGCCCCAGACTAGCTGATGAGGCCCAAGAGAGGAGAATTCAACACCTGAGTGAAGACACTTACATTTCAAGTGTGTGTGTCTGCGCGTGTGTGTCTGTGTGTGTGTGAGATTCAGGTTATGTAATACTTCCATAGAATTACAGACTAGGTAAACATGGTTAGTTCCAGAGTGCAAATAACAGAAGGAAGCTACTTGTTTAAAATTTCTTACACATTTGCAGTGTCTTAGGGTGGAGATGTTGAAAGATGACACATAATCAAATGCATTCGATGTGGGAAAAATCCACCATCTGGAGTTTAGCTTTACATGATGACAAACAATTGACCTGATTCCTTTTACAAATGGAATACAATGACTGCATGTTTTGATATCTGACTACTCTGCTTTTATGGGCACACATATTGACTTTATTAAAAATACATATTTTGGAGACAAAATGGAGAGCAGAAATAATTATGTGATTCAGGCAAAAATACAACTTTTATCAAACATACAATAGGCAATTGGAGAGAAAGCTCGTTAGTGAGATGTTTGCTTGATTGATCTAGAAAGTATCTCCATCCTTGATTTTGCTAGAGTAGTTCTACAAAAGGAGCAAAATTACTTTATGTTACTTTATTACTTTATTATGTTACTATATTACTTTATGTTAAACCGTACTTGACTATTCTCAGTTCCAACCCTGTTGCTGGTTTACTTGTGCGGCTTGGTTTCCCAGTTCCGAAAAAGAATAGTGATATTTGCTACATATTTCACAGAGGATCTTATGAAGGTAGAATTACCATATTAATAGAGTTTATAAATATTAAAATTATCATTAATGTTGTGAAACGTTAATTTGAGGTAAAATTAAATTTTCATGAGCTCCTCTTTGGCAGAAATTCTATCTGATTCTTTGTATTTATCCTAGCTTCTTATATAATGGCAATAATGTAACAATTGTTTCTATGAATGGATTTTTGGAATTAACTAAAAAGTCTAGAATTGCAATGATTTAGAGGAATCCCACCTTTCCATGTTTTATTAGACAAAAATGTCTTAAATACAAAGCTTTGAATAAATCAAAAATCCAGATAAACCATCAAACATATCAGATTAAGACTAGGGTCTGCACACTTATGACTTACACAAGAGTCCTTTCCAAACCACAGCTGGAACTATAAGTTTGTTCATAAGTTAACAACTCAGCTGAAAATATGACGGGTATATTTGTTATTCTCTTTGTACTTTTTAAAGTTAGTAATATAAAACGGCCATGTGAAATGTTTTATTTTCCAGGCTAAAGCAAACGAAAGTTTGCTAGTATCAACACAGCATGTCATATTTTTCACAGCATGCAACAATGGTGCTAGGATAGTTATTTCTCACTGTAATTCCCAGAGGCAGAAAGAGTCTGAGTATAAGCTATTTCATAAGAGCAGCTCTAAATATTGTGGTTATCATTACAAAAGAAATAGTAATTGGCAGACATATTCTACAGCATTGATCCTCTCTATGGTATAGATCTTTCATATCACCTTATATTGAGTAGAAAAGTGAAAAAATGCTGTCACAAAATAGGCTTTTTGGCTTTCATGTCATCAAAAGATGGGAAAAATGACAATTTTAGCTGTTAAACTGATGGATTTCTTTATAGAATTGTATTTGAGTTGTGTAGGCACAGTCTTCATGTTCCTGGTTATGATAGCTACGCTTGCTTTGAAAATGTGGCAGAAAGAGTTATTGTCATTTTTGCTTCTGCGCAGTAGTCTGAGCACCATCAGTTCTGTGGTCCGTCAGATCTTCCCCACCAACTCCATTGGGCAATGCTTTTAATGTTCATTTGCAACTTTCGTGGAAACCTTCATTTGGAAGCTCCGTGCACCTTCAGCACAGAGTTGACCAAACACTGGGCAAATGCAACCAATGCGATTTACTCAGAATATTTGCATTGAAACAATATATATTTTCTCATTAATACATGCTTGTGTGAAATCAACTTGGAACATCTCCATAAGCAAATCTTATAAACATATAGGCCCGTTTAAGTGTTTTGTGTTCATACCCGACTTATTAAATGAATGCATAGGCTAAACATAATTTGAATGTGTCTGTGAAGGAAAAATAATGCGGTCTGTGTTCTCCTTAGAATAACAACTTGTCTAACAACATTCCCTAGGTTCTGCACTATTTTAGGATGCAAATCTTGACATGGATGGAAATCTTTACCTACTGAAGTGTTTAGGGAGAGTAAACGTAGATTTCTATCAAAGTCTAACATTATCCTTGCTTCTGTATGTTTTTTTTTGTATTTTCATCATATGTGTGGAAGAAGACATAAACACATGCAAAATATTTTTAAAAATTACGTTATAGTATAACTATGACTTATGAGAGGTCAATCAAAAACTTAGAAAGTTTAACAATTCACTGATTAATGGTGCTGAAAATCAATTACAACCACCATATCCTTGCTACAATTTTGAGGTTTCTTTGCAATTAAAATTTTTATTAAGTGTGAACTATCATTATCTATTCTGGTGCTAAATATATGGTGCTAAATGAATTTTTAGTGTATGAACTAGCAATGCTCTTATTCCTTGTTACAAGTGTCATCCGCTCAATTCCTGATTCAGAAATATTAATAAAATCCTGTTAATTTAATCTTACCCCAAAATAGGCCAGTGACCTCTAATTTTGATCTGAGTCCAATGTTATTTAGGTGCTATAGAATGTAAATATATATTTCTTAAAGTTATAAAAAAATTTAAGGCATTTTTTAGCTTTGCAATGTCCAAATTGAAGTTATTGCTAAAGGTTAGATTACAGGTACACCCACCATGCTGCAGGCACTCGCGCCCTCTGCTGGTTGTAAAAACAAATTCTTGATGGCTACTCGGCTTACAACAGAAGCCATTTCTTCTATTCACTAAAAATTTAAGTTGCCCAATACTAGAATTCTCAGATACTCTCTAAACCTGATAGGATTAAAAAATGCTTGACTTTATTAACATACTTTTTTAAGACGATAAGAGAGATAATATATCTTGGCATTCACTTTCCTAAATAATTATGTTTTTCATGACTTTCCAGTTCTGAGGTGCTTATTAAAGTGGTTTTTTTAAGACTAGGTACTACTAAAATATATTTTTTATTTGGTTTATATAATAAATACAATTAGAATTAAAATTAGCAAGAGATAAGTGTGTCTTACTTTCAGAAGTGGTAATTTATTTTTATTTAGAATAGTACATAAGATAAAAAGGAGATATGTTAAAATAGTTAATTCCATTTATAAAAGGACTCTCTCCACCTTTACTTGTCGGTCTGTAATTTAATAATGTTCTTTGGTCATACTATTGAGCTAATGATAACATTTTATTATTCCATTTAAAGCCCTCTACCCTTACAACCGTCCATCAAAAGCTTAGAATTACATCACTTGTAATTAATGAAGGCAATAGTCTTAGGTAAACTTTCAGTTGTGTACATAATTGACTGAGTGTGATAATCTTTTTCGACAGAGATGCTTCTTAAACTATGTTAGCATAACCAAATGAAATATGCTTTGAAGCAGTTTTCCAAATTAGTATTTTCAAACTTATTTTAAAGCAATAGAACCCCTTTTATGGTCTCACTAATGTGTAAAACTCCAACACGTAATAGACACGAAATGGACCTGCTTATCCCCAAAACTTCCCCAGTGCCTGGAACGTTTCTTCTGTGAGCCCTAGATTCCATCAAACAGAAAAACGACCTAAATCATCCAGTTACTCCCATTTTCTCTAAAATAATCAGCTAATTAAAGCAAAAAAAAAAAAGATTTGAGGCTCTAAATTATTTCAATGGCTCTTCTAAATACTCACTTCACTTTGCATGTGTTAGAAGCCTCTTAGGTTGATAGAGAATCAAATGCTGACTTGAACTGGTGCTTGGTTATAAATTACAGCATCTTCTCTTTTATGATTTGACAGATTTTTGGTACCATAATATTTTTGAGACTGAGAGATAATCGTGATGCTCATAGAAAAACAATGTGTTTTTAAAATATCTAAATGTTTCAAACATGTACATAATCCTAAAATATACTGTATTGTTTTAGATTTTTTTTTAAAGATTAATTTGGGTGGGTTTTATTCGTTACCTAACACTGTGGTAGTCAAAGGTGCTGATGATGTTGTGATAAAATGTCATGAATGTGTACATACGGAAAACCTGTGTAAACCTCTGTCCTTATAAAGCATAACAAATGTAGCTTTTTGAGCTCTGCTATATTATTTTTTTCAATAAAAGGTTACAATTAATTGTCTTGTTTTTAAAGTATCTCTGTGTTCTTGCACTTCTAGAGTTCGAAACTTCTAGAGTTTCGAAATCGATTCGGAACTAGACGGCATGATGATTTTGATAGGAAATAAACTACTTTTCTAAAGCAACAGTGATTATATCTTTAATGTATCACTGAATCCACTAAATCTTCTATTTTCTTTTGCCTTTATTTCCTTCCCTGCCTCCTTCTTTCCTTCTTTTTCTACTTAATTCCAAAAAATATTTTGCAGTATCAAAATAGAAAGATATTTCCATGGAGGAAGAGGAAAAGAACAGCATATCAAGAAGTTCCGGCTGAGAAAATTACAGCAGTTGAAATAAAGATTTTTATGCCTCCCCACACAGGGGGCCTGAAGAGACGCTGGATGTCTCCAGCCGCCAGTTGGCCCATGACTGCTGGTTCCCAGTGTGGTTCTGCCTGCAGAAGGACCACGCCTTCCTCTCCAGTGAAATGGTAGATCTCACAGGCCAGTTCATTGAGAAGGACCTGAATCTAGGACTTTCTTTATATTTCTCCTTACGATATACCACGCAAGATGACAAAGCTGCACTAACCTAAGCCTTTTCAGAGGGTCTCCCTCCAGAGCCCTGTAGCTCTCTGTCAGCTTCTCTTTCTCTTGCGGGTCCTTCCTTTTTGCTTCACTTTCTCCTCTGTCAGGTCTCCAGTTTCCCACCCACATGCTTAGAAAGTTCCATCCATCTCCACAAGAAAAAGGGCTGCATTCATTGATCTCCATGTATGTGTTTGTATGTGTGTGTGTGTGTGTGTGTGTGTTTTGCAGATTCTAGCCCCTCAGACTAGGCCTGATGGTAATGAAGTCTTGTCTTCCTAGTCCTGCACAGCTCTGACAATGAAGAAATGGGGTGGTGGCGGGGAGAGAATGGTAGGTCCCTGATCCCATTCAGTCTTCCCTGCCAGTGAGAGTTGTGGCCGACAACCTCATGAGAAGCAAGCACACCTGACAAGGCCATTATCTGCTTTCCCAGAAACAGCAGACTAGGGTGGGGAAAGCTTGTTCTGGCTGTCAGTCACGCTGACCCAGCTCCTTCTGAAACAGTAACCTTGGCATTGTGGTGCCAAGGGCACTGACTCCTTCCTGAGCTGAGCTTACCCAGTTGAGCCAACACTGCAGGAGTGACTGGGCCTGTCTTTGCAAACTGGAGAGGCAGCACCAATCCTAGTTGAGTCTCTCTGGCCCCAATTCTCTTCTGTTATGAAAGAGGAGTGAGGTCCCAGCAGGTTGCCTTCATTCATAGCCTATTAATTGAAGGGAACATGCCAGCTTATCAAGGGACACATGAGTTTTACTAAACTTGAATGCAGTCAGGGATTTGTTCTGTGAGTTTCTACATGCCAAATTGAACAATGTACTTAATTGTCAATCAAAAACGATTTTTTCTGAAAATAAAAGGTGCATAGAAATGATACAACTCTACTTCATTCTAACAAATGAAGTGGTATGTGAAAATTCTACTAGTCCTAGAATCCCCAATGTCACGAAAAATTACATATGCATTTACCCTTCAACCAAGCAATTCCTCTTACGCAAATCCATTCTAGAGATACACTGGCAATACATGAAATGACATGCGCACAACATTAATCAGTATAGCATTATTTGTAACAGTAAAGGGCCAGAAACAACTCAAAGGTCCATCAGAAAGGGATTGGCTGAATGGCATGTCCACATGAGGGAATACTGTACAATTGAAAAAGGGAACAAGAAAAATCTCTATAAACTGGTAGAAAGTGGTCTCACAAGATGTAAGCGAAATGTGGTACACAAGAGTATAACTAGTCTGCTACCCTCATGAGAAAGGTCAGGTGAAATCATATGTATGCATACGTATGCATTTATAATGCATATTTGTTTTTATTTGCAAAAAGAAAAGTGGAATCGTAAATTAAACAAGAATAAAAATTATTACTTCTAGGAGTAAGAAGGCAACAAGATGGAGGGGTCAAAAATATTTCAAATGATTTTGAAACACAGTATTTTGAGTGTACATCCTTCGTGGAATATATTGCAAACGCAGAGCTGCAAAGAAATATATAACTTTACTCAGCCGTCTGTCAGTAGTAGTATTGGTGGGGGAGGGGCAAGAATAATGCAAATAAGTAATTAGGTTGGTCTTTTTTAGGAACCAAAGTTTTCCAATGTCAGAGAAAAGAAGTGCGATTTCCAAAAAAGTTAAGTAACACTGAAATATTAAATATGAACTTCAAATATCATTATTAACTCAGGATATCTTAGTTTTGAAAATTAATATTTTTAGCTTTGAACGGTGAAAAGCCCTAGGTTCTACGACAATCCAATAATGCTAAGTGCATTTCACGGTTCTTGTTGTCTCCAATACTGTTCACCACTAAAAGTAACACTTGGCATCACCTCAGTTACAATCAACGTAATCCAAGCCACCATGATTTCTCACATAGATTAATGGCGGCCAAGGTGGAGTTTGTGCTCCCAGAGCATACACGAGAGCAGCCATTGAGAGAAGTACTTAAGAATCACAAGAACTTCTATTTATATTTAACTTTATGTAGGGGAAAAAAAAGAAATTATTAAGATTTGCTAGAGGATAATGGATTGACAGTGAGTGCCCTCCCAAGGTCCATGCGCATAAGGGCCACATGTCTCCTGATGGGAGTGGAGTGTCCTGGAGGTATGGTCAGCCATCCAAGGCTCACCTCACAGGGCTGTTTGCTTTTAGGGCTTTTCCACACGGCATATTTTTGTGAATCAGGTGAGAGAATTAACTAATTCTGAAACACAGCTTTTACTGAATATTGACAAATATTCTTGGAAAATTCCTGCAGAACGAAGATTTAAAATAATTTAATAATGAAAGCACAAATTAACCTTAAGGAAAATTAACCGTTGATAATTATCTTGCTTATAACAACCTTTCTGTCAGTCACATTCTGAGGTAAAAATAATGATGATTCAACTAGGTATGACAGACCGGTCAAAGAATTAAAAATTTTCAAGAATATTTGTGGTGGTAAATCTGCTATTAATTATTTATTAATAACCACGCACTTGCTTTGATATATTAGCTGGTGGCAGTTGAGCTATGATGATTAGTAAACATTTTTAAACCAACACAAGTGTAAAATCATGCTTGAAGTTATGTACTAAAGAAATCTTTTACTAAATTATTGAGCATATTTTGCCATATTACTTTGTTAAAAATTTTAAATACTAATAAAATTTAAAGTTAAAATAATAGTAGAAATATTGAAATAATATTTTTGTGAAGGTAAAATGTTTTTACAACATTGATAAGGTAATAAAATATTTTGAAAGGTTTTTAAAAATTTTATTCTAAAGTATTTATTTCTCTCATAATACACACAATATATTAGTGCATGGTATCATGTCTCATATATATTAGCACGTGGTACCATTTATATTACATATGGTGGGGGTACAGGGTCTAAAACTTTTTATGAATAAGGGTGCACAACCAAAAAGTTGGGAGGCAATAGGTCTGAACACAGAGGGTACCTCCTGACACATCTCCCAGCTCCCCATTTTGGTCTTTGACAGTCCCCCGCCACACAGCATCTGGATTGATCTTTGGGGAAGTAAAGTATATCTAATGACTTTCCTGCATGAAACCTATCGATGACATTCCAATGCACTCCTAGGAAAATCCAAGGCTTTATCACTACTTAGGAAGCTCTACTGGGCTGGCTCCTGCCTCCGTCTCCAACACCCTTCTCTACTTCTCTCCTTGCAGCTCACTCAGCCCCGAGCATCCTTGCTTTCTTTCTGCCAGATTCATCCCCTCCTGGGTTTTTTCACTTCTTCCCTCCGACTGGAACACTCTCCTCCCAGACAGTCCCATGGCATTTTTCTCTCTCACTTCCTTCTGGCCTCCCTCCCAATGGGCGCTTTGCTGACCCCCGTATCTCGAGCAGCCCTCTTTCATCTCCATCACGCTCTCATTCTGCTTTTGCCTTATTGCCTCATAGCACCAACACTATGATAACTGAGTGAAGATGTGTATGTGTGCGTGCTGCTAAATTGCACTGCACATGTTGGTCTACTGGCATGTCTCCCACTAGAGAGCAAGCGTTACGAGGGCAGGGTCTTTGCCCTGTTTATTGCTATATTTCCAGAGCCTAGAAATGTACTTAGCACTTTATAGGTGCCTAATAAATGTTTGCTAGGTAGACTAATGGATGAAGAGACTTGTAAAGATTAAATGAGGTAAATGCATGTAAAGCATTACACACACACGGTTCCTGGTAAGGAATAAACAAAAATCATTATTTTTACCACCGCTATTATTTTTTCATGATGTTCTGAAAAATAACTAAGGATCTATGGAATCTATATCCTTAGGGAGTTTGTGCTAACAGAACTAATTTACAACAAAAGCAGTTAACCAAGCCTGTTTTTCCAGAAAACCAATATCTTTCATCTAAATTACTTCTTTTTTTTAATCCATAGATGAAATCAGAATTAAATCAACATCCTCTGGGGAACAGATCCATGTAGTCTGAACGATCAATTTACGATGCAGATTGCCTAACAGACATTGTATAATGGCCCCTGATCTCACCCTTAAATGGAAAAGAATGAGGCAAGAATGCAAGTTCTGAGAGAACAGCACCCAGTTCTTCAGCTTTTTCCTGCACTATTTGTACTTAAAAATGACAGTAAGCTACAGAGAAAGAGAAAGAAGAAAAAAGAAAAAAGAAGTATGTCAAGGACTGCATTTGCTCAGTAATTCCATGGGAATCAAACAGGGCAATCTGGAAATGACAGAACGAATTGTCATTTGTAACTGGAGTCTTTCCCCCACAGCATCTCGGTGAGTTCTCGCACATGGAACCCTGAGAAACTGAGAATTCTATTTTAACTGGATTCATGAGCTTAAGCCATTAAACCTGTTTGAGGGAGAAAGAAATCCATATAGAAAAAAATAATAAAGTCTAAGAACATGAGATACCTTCTTGGAGATAGAAAATAAAATGATAAATAAGTATAAAATAAAACAACCATATAAAACTACAATTATGTTAAGTTTTCAGATAAGTTACAAATCCTCCCTGAAGTAAAACACCATGTCTATGTATGTTTAATATTTTTCCTGCTTATTAATAAACAAACCCATAGCAGTAATAGGCAGCCTTTTCATGTTATCTTTATGGATAAGGAAGAAAGGGTTTTTAGTACTGATTCTCAATAGGGATGATGTTGACATTTTGGCGAGGAAACTGTTTTATTGTGAGGGACTGTCCCATGCCTTGAAAACCATTTGTCATCCCCAGCTCCTCAGAACATAAATGCTTATAGAACATTCTCAAGGTTCTACAGAATGGTGATAACCAAAATCACCTGTATACATTTTTAAATTCTCTCCTGGAGGGGAAGGAAGGCAGTAACACCCCAGACTGAGAACCACTGATAGAGACATTCATGAGCAAACATCAAAACCAAACTAGTCTGATTAATGCATTAAATTCTTCTGTGGGCTGCTCATTCCTATATTCCATTGTAATTATGCACAGTCACTCATTTTTCACATGGTATTTTTGAGTTCCAACTATGTGTCAGACTCAATTCTAGGTTTGGGAGTCATGCAGTGAACAAAACAGATAAAAATCCTTGCCTCCTGGGACTTACATTCTAGAAGGGAGGAGATCACAATAAACAAATATGAAGTTAGACATGGAATGCGTGAGAGGGTAATAAATATTACGGAGAAAGAATAAGGTGACATGAGGCATAGGAAATGCAGGGAGGGAAGGTACTTAATTTCACATAAGGGGTCGGAGAAGGCCCAACTAAAGCAGCATTTCAGCAAAGATATGAAAGATTTAAAGGAGATAGCCATGTGGAGTTTATACTCGCGTATATACCATGTTGATCCCTAGCGAAGAAGTTTTCAGGTAGAGGGAAAAGGGAGGGCAAAGCCCTCCTGGTAGGACCAGGCCAGCTGTGTCCACAGATGTGCCGCAGAGTGAGGGAAGAACATGGTGTTGGGTTGGGGTCAGGGAGGTCAAGAGTGCCATGATCTGACACATCTTAGAAGGATCACTCTGACCACTATGTTCAAATAGACTGTGGAGAGTCAGGGAGGCTGCCTTCATTAGGACCTTGTCCTGTCAATCATCCTTTCTCTTGTCTTTTCACTCTTCTTCCAAGCCCAGAATAGCACCACAAATAGTCCCCATCATAGCTGCTTTTTAGCCCCTCACCACTCAGATCCATGAAAGTGTCACCTGTATTCACTGACTTCGGATCCTGTTACCCACTTAATCCTTGGTGTCTTTCTATTCATTCATTTATTCCACAAATATTTGTTGAGCATGTTTTAAACATCAGGTACTATTCAAGATAAAAATCAATGTGCTTGCCTACCAGAAACTTACATTGCAGTAGCAGGGGGAAGAAATAAAGAAACCCACATAATAAAATGCCCAGTGGAGAAAATCATTATGAAGAAAAATAAAGCAGGGGGAGGAGACAGAGGATGAAGGGATTGTGGGTAATTTAGATGGTGGTGGTCAAGAAGGGTCTCACTGAGGAGGTGAAATTTATACAAATACCCGAATTATGTTTGTTCTTCATCAAATGAAACTGCCTGGGAGGATTTCCGTGATCTATTTATTGAAAATAGCTAGTACTTCTTACTTTCTTCAATCTCTGTGCACCCAAGATAGTAATTCATTCCACTTTTCTCGAAATTCTTCTCCTTGGGTTTCCTCAAAATTCTTCTCCTTGACTTCTATTATCTCTGGGAGTTTTGAGTGGTTCAAATGAGAAAAAATAGGTTCCCAACTATGATTGAGAAACTGAATTTATGGCACAACCTATTGCTTAATCACTCTCTCTAAGGCCAACCTTGACATGTAAGTCCTCCCTTCAAATACTTTCCTTTGCTTCTTGCCCACTATAGAATATGTGCAAACAGTCTTTCCTCACATTTAATATCCCCCATGCTCATGTAAGAGCTCATACTTACAGGTTTTTCCTGCTACACTCCACACATCTTTTCTGCAGATAAATGGAACCACTCGCTGTCACTCATACTCTAACGTCAACTTCTCAACATCTCTGTCTAGTCTCCTATCATTTATGGTTAGTGTGTGTATGTAGGTCTATGTATGTGTGTGTCCTCCATGACACAAATCCTTCTCACATGGCTTTAATTTTACCTCCTTTGGGGATCTTTGTTTTTCCCATTTACAAACTTGTTCTCTTTCCTTTGAGCACCAATGGCACTTGAATTGTGTCTCTATTTTTGCATTTCCCTCCCAGCTTCCCTACTGCATATTCATAAACATTCTAAAAGTCTTTTTCATTATACTATGGGATCTGTGCTAGGGTCATCTCTGTGTCACAAAGTATTAGCACAGAATAATGATTCACTATTGAAATAATTAATCTTTTGTGCAAGACTCTGGTCAAGCTGCCACATTATTTCTACTATAGTCACATATCTGCAGGTACCTGAGTGACCAACAGATGCCACTCTTGTAACTATCTGGAATAGCATACTTGTGTTGCAAACTTACAGGAACTTAGAAGAATTATATCATAGGAACATTTAATACTTCTTTTGCATTACTTATATTAAATATAGAAGCAAAAGTCAATGCGTGTTAACAAGCATCTCTATGCAGAGAACATGCGAGTGAGATTTTGTTTCCTAACCTTTGACAAAGTAATGTAATTCATTCTTCAGGTGGACAGGCAAGTGGGTGGTGATTTTCTGGAAGATATTTGAGAATGAAGTTGAAGAGAAACACTGACTAATTAAGAGTTTGAGTAATTGATACAGGGTTGTAAATATTAAAAATTGGTTCAGTGCTATACTTTATGTTTAATTAAAAGTATTTTCAAAGCTGAACTGACTATTTATCTACTTAATAAAAATTTAGAAACCAATTACAATTAAGAGTTGATCCCCTTGTTAAGTAAATGTAATGATTTTTGGCAAAATGTACCATTATTATGTATATAATTAGTTCTTAATTGACTCCAGTAATTAAATACTATTCAGGAAGTTTTAAAGCACCTATTCAACTTTCTAAATTTTAAACAAGAAAAAGGCACAAAAAACCTAATCAAATAAAAATACATAATGCCATATTAATATGATTAGCATAATAAAAATCATTCTTTATATGTTTAACATACATACACATTTGTATATAATGAAAGAAAATGTCCATATTATTTGCTTTCTGTTCATTTCGCTAGTGAGAAAGATAGTTAGAACGTAGTATGAAATGTGCCATCATGCACGATCCTGAGCAAGGGCTCCTGGGGGAGACCTGGGGATTGTGAGTGGGTGTGGCTCTAAAAAGGCTTTCTGAAGGAGACAATATCTGAACTAAATCCCCTCTCCCTATAGTCCTTCTCCATGATCCATAATCATAATCCAACTAATACATTCCTCTGATTTACTGAGATTTTCCCCAAAGTGATGTAAGACATTTACCAACAGATTTAAAAAGATCTACAACTTTAATCATAACATATACAAAGAAAACTACACCTAAGCACATTACAGTCAAATTGCTAAAAGTCAAAGACAACGAAAGATCTTAAAAGCAACTGGAAATAAAGGCCCTTTGTCATTAATGGAGCAACAAGACTGATGGGTGACTTTTCAATAGAAACTCTGGAAGATAAAACCCAAGGGTATAATGCCCTTAAAGCATCAAAAGGAGAAAATCTCCAAGCTAGAATTTCATACCTATAGAAATCATCCTTCAAAAACAAAGAATTAATCTAAAGAAGTCAAGAAAGAAGGAATTAAGATGGGACAAATAAAAATAAATAGCTGGATGTTAGCTTAAAATCCAGCTATATTAGCAATTACACTAAAGACTCATTTTTATCTTGATTCCACCAGAAGATATAAGAATTACAGATTTTATTCACCAAATAACATAGCTTCAATATTAAGAGATGACAGAACTAAAAGAAAATATAGACAATTCAAGAGTCATAGAGGGGGGTTTTAACACACATCTCAGTACATGATAGAATGAGCAGACAAAAAAAATCAGGAAGGACAGAGAAGATCCGATCAACCAATATGACTTATCTGATGCATGCAGAAGACTTGCTCTAACAATGCAAAATGATGTTCTGAATGTGTGTTAGTGGACCATTTACCAAACTGTACCATCTGCTGGTCCAGAAAGCAAAACTTAGAAAATTTCAAAAGACTAAAATCATGCAGAATATATTCTTTTATCATGATGGAATTAAGCTAGAAACACATAAGATAAATATAAAGAGAACAATCCCAAATCTTTGGAAATCAAGCATTTCATCAATAGGTCAAAGATAACATGGAAATTATAAAATATTTTTAATTGAGTGATAATGAAAAAATGACACTTGGGTGATGCAACTGAAGTAGCGTTCAACTATAAAATTATAACTTTAAATGCATATAGTAGAAAAGCACAAAAGTTAAAAATGAATGATTTAACCTTCCATCACAAGAAGCTAACAAAAGAACACCAAAGTAAACTCAAAGTTTATACAAGGAAAAAAGGTAAGTATAAGGGCAAAAATTGATGAAAGAAAACAGGTGTGTGATAGAAAACATAGACAAATTAAAAAGGTTTTCTCTGAAATAATTAATAAAAATGATACACCCTTAATAAAATATATCAAGAACAAAAAACTAGAACCCACTACAGATCTCGCAAAAAATGTATTTTATTAAAAGATAAAATATATTATAAATGGCTTTATGCCAATACATTCAAAAACTCTGATAAAAGAGACAAATTACTTGAAAGAATTAATAAAACCATAGGAAGAAATGAAAAGTCGAATAGCAATTTATCTGTGAAATGAATTGAATCTGTAATTAGAAACATTCCTTCAAAGAATTCTTCAGGACCAGATGATCTCCCAAGTGAATTATTCCAAATATTTGAGGAAGAAATAATAGTAAAACTTCACAGACTCTTCCAAAAAGTAGTAAAATAAGGGACACTTTCCAATTTGTTTTATATGACCAGCAAAACCTTGATACTTCAACCTGATAAGGATATTAAATAAATAATTATAGGCCAATACCTCACAAGAAACAAGGCCTTAAAATACTAAGCAAAACATTCTAATATAATCTAATAATATATATATAAGATAGTATATTATGCATATTATGACCAAGATGTATTTATTTTAGCAATTTAAAGTTGCTTTACCATTCAGAAATCAATCAATATAACTCATCATTATTAGAATAAAGGAGGAAATTCATATATCATCTAAATAGAAGGAGAAAGATCATTTGATAAACATCAGCACACTGTGACTTAAAAAAAAAAAAAAAAACCTCTCATTGTTTTGGAAAAGTATTGAACTTTCATGATCTGATAAAAGCTATTGACAAATGTTTTCCTACTACCACCATATTTGATCTGGTTAAATATTAAACAATTTTCTACTGAGGTTAAGAATGAAGCAATATATACTATCACCACTTCTGTTCAACATCGTACTTGAGTCTTAGCCAGTGTAATATGACAAGGAAAATAAAAGACATAAAGAAGAGAAAAGAAAAACTAAAACTGTCATTCTTAATGCAAGACCTGATTACATGCACAGAAATAAAAAAGAATTTAGAAATAATTAGAAATAATAAATTTAACAAGACCACTGGATACACAAATGCAAGTCTGAATTTCTTATTAGCAACAAAAACTGAATGAAATTTAAAAAATTCATTTACAATAGTACCAAAATACCATATACGTAGTTTTAAATTAATGAAATATATGAAAGACCTTTGTCTTAAAAAATACCAAAAGAATGCTCACAGAAATTTTAAAAGTTCATTGGTTGAAAATGTACACATATTTTTCATATATTTGAAAACTCGATATTTTTAAAATGCCAATACCCTCCAAATTGAGCCACAAATTCAATGCAATCCCTATTAAAGTTCCAATGTGTCTTTTTGTGAAAATTGATCAGCTGAGTCTAAAATTTATATGGAAAAGCAAAGAACCTAGAATAACCAAGAAAGTCTTGAATTGTGGCAGCAATGTACTGGAGGAAGTACATTATCAGATCTCAGGACTAATTTTACAACTACTATAATTAGGTCAGAGTGGATTGGCACAAGGATGGATAAACCAAAACGAATAGGGTGTCCAGAACAAAATCTTACCTATATGGTTCCTGATTTATGACACAGGCACCACTGCAGTTCCATTAGGGAAAGGCTGATATTTTCCATAAACGGTTCCTTGTCAATTTGATATCCATTTGGAAAAAAACAATATTGTACCCTACCTTACATGATAAACAAAAATTAACTTGAGATAGATTCATAGACATGTAAGTGAAAAGTCAAACAACCAAGCTTCTAGAAGAAAACCTAAGAGAGTATCTTCATGTCTTTGGGGTAGACAAACATTTCTTAAACAGGACACAATGAACATTAAACCTAAAAGAATAGATTAATAAATTGGACTACATTAAAGTCCAGACCTTCTGCTTATCAAAATGGCGTTAACGGAATAAAAAGGCAAAACATGAACTGGGAGAAAGAGTTTATAGTGCACTTCTGGAAGTTTTTATATCCAGAATTATTGAATAAATCTACTAGAAAAAGACACTTGAAATTCCCAAGAATAACAAAACATCTGAGTTTTTATTTTCAAAGATATAATTAGTTTTTACTTAAAATTGCTTGGTCATTATTTATAGCATCTTATTCTCTTTATATATTTATGGGCTTCTTTTGTTTCCTGAATAAATTAAATATATTTACTTTATATTCTATATCTGCTAATTCTAATGGCTGAACTTCTTTCCGGTTTGTTTTTGTTGATTTTTGACACAAAGCCTTCCTTCCGCCCTCCCCCCTCCCCCACTCCACACACACACATCACACATCACACACACAACCAGGCAAGTTCTCTGTAGATTATTGGAGGCCTGGGTTGAAGCCGCCTTCCTCTAAAAGGAGCTTCCTCTGCTTCAGTCAGTCCCGTAGGGACGCTACCAATCTGGAACTACTTTACGTGAAGTTCCTCGATTCAGATTTTTCAGACCGCAAAGACAGAGTGGATTTGGACTGGAAACGTTTGTCGTGTAAGGGCTAGCTTGTGGTTACAAATTCTCAAGGACGATTTTATTTTCTTACCATCTACTGCCAAGATCAAGTCAGGCAAGTTTTCCAGCTGTCCCCTCCTGTGAGGTGGGTTCATTTCCCATTCTCTTACGCTGATGGAGTCCGGCCCTATGTGAATCCCCTTTGAGAGGACCCACCTGCTTCCTCTTCTATGATAATGTTCTTCTTCAGATTCTTTTCTTCTGCGTGGGCTCAGTGATGTATTAAAGCCGATAAATATTCTATACAGAATTTTAATAATTTCAAGTATGAGGGGTTTTCAAGGTATTTGTTTTACCACATTGCCAGAAACAGGATTATATCTTTGCACTAACTTTAAATCTGAATAAGGTTTGAACGAATAGTTGTGTAACATACGAGAGGATCTTCAGCCGGTAAGGGCAAAGCCAGGACTGGAACCCAGACAAATTAACTACAGACTGCATTCTTAATCACGACTCAATTTTTTATGCAAATTTCTTGACATGAAGTCTAGTGAATTAGTGGACATTTGACAAATACTGATTAATGACATTGTTCCTGGTTAATGGCTAAGTAACTGGTTGTAAATAACAGCTATTGTTTAACATAGGTAATAACACTCACACAGTTGTACAAGTGAGAGTAGTTGGAGTAAAGAAAAGCAAGGAACCATGTTTTAGATGGATTCTCCATATGTTGCTATGTTCATCCATAATTACATCAGGAGAAATGATTTATTCTTTGGATTCGCCATGTGACACTGAATCATCAAATGCTTTGGCATTAATATGTTTTTGGTCCTTCCCTGAATTAGGAGTTTTGCTCTGTATAATTTAATTTCTGATGTACCCATATCATTTGTAGAATAAAACGTTTTTTACGTTTTGACTTTCCTCCTCCTAAATCAAAATAAATCTTTCATTTTTGCAATTTTAACTTTGTGAAACATTTACAAAACTACCAAAGTTTGCCCACATTATCCACTGAAATATTGGTAGGTAATTCTGCTATTTAAGCTTCTCCTTTTGAGAGAGCTCATCAGATTTCTAATAGTCTTGTCAAACAGAGATTCCCCCCAAAAGTTTAAAAGAATATATGTCCCAGTAAATTTGAGCTTTCATGGATAGAGGGTTGAGAAAAAATTCTGATATATAATATTTTAATATGATAATGAAAATGTATTCACATTTATGTACAGTTAAATAAATCTTTAGCAATTAACATATGTAACACTAAAAATAACTTGGTTTTAGTTGTTTTGAAGACCTTTTTTGATTCTAAAAGTTTGAGAGGAGGAATATTTCCCCAATCCACAATTCTAGATGCTGAAACTAACCAGATTCCAATATGAATATAAAAATAGAAATAATATGTAATTTAAGTACAATGCAATAAAATTTAGGTGGCTTTAGATTTTTGGCTCGATGCTATATTGTTATTCCAAAAGACTAAACGGATGTCTGGAGTTGGGCAAAGGGTAGACTGAAAGTTAGGGAACATTAAATAGAAGTCAAAGAATATGCAAGGTAGCATTTTCATAACAAAAAAGGAAGCTAGTGTTAACCCCTGCTCTGCCAAATAGGTTAGCATTTTCTCTAGAATACTTTTTATGGGTTTCATCATGAAATAGAATTTTTCTACTGGTTATCTAAGGTTCACAGTTAAAGAGCTAAATTAGAGGCTTGCCTTAGAGGCACTACATTTTATATTGATGAATAATTCAATCAAACCCTTTGATAGAGCAAATGATTTGAGAAACAATATAAGGAAAGAACACAAGATACCTTTATTGCTATCATTTCATGTTATAAAACATTAGTTCACAAAAAAAACTGGGGGCGATTTTCACTAAACTTCCGCTTAAAAAGGGGAGGAAAATCCAAGAGTTTTCCCTGGTGGATGGAAAGGACTTTATAGAAAAAAATTAAAATTTCTGCTAAGAAATATGCAACCAAGATATTATATCCTTTGAAGGGAAGAAGAGCCTACTAAACTAGAAAAATACTAAGCACCTCGCTTAGTTTGAGCTATAAGGAGAAAGCCTGTCATTCTAGTTCTAATTGGTAGTATCTTGTTTTTTCCCCTCCTGCCTTTGCCAAATGGGAAACAACGTGGCACTTTCAGACATGGACTACGACTGACAAATATCTACACTGATATACTTCCCCTAAAATGTAAGTCAACTTGCTTATTAGTAAGATCATGTCGGAACATGGAAGACATCCTTTTGAGTGGAGCTCAACTGCTAAGTTTAGAAACCAGCCGTGCCTATGTATAGTTCTCTTCTTTGTTTTATAATGTGATCATTCTCCCCCTGGAAGCCAGAGAGCTCAGAATTGGTTGACAGGCTTTCACTTGAAATAGTTATCTTTAAAGTAATTTCCCCAACTAATTCTTTTGCTGCCATCAGTTAACCTGAGGTTAAGACGAGAAATAACTGCAATAAACAACTGCCGATCAAGCACAATTATCCACTGCCATGGCAGCAATTCTAGACCATAAAAGAATTTCCAGGGTTTGAAATCAAAATACAAGGGTATGAAGATTGTTTTCCATTCAATCATTATTATCTTCCTTGGATTAAAAGTTTCAATTTCACCAGATTCCGCAGATCTGTTTCTTTTTAGTGTTTTGTTCAAAAGTTGCCTTTTTCTCCCACTAGTTTTGCTTCCCAGAACAAATAAGCATTTCCACTAACCACGGCCGGCGCTTTGGCTGCTTCTGGAGCAGAGTTCTCAGTGCCTGCTGCACGCAATAAGTTTTCAAAAGGTAGAAAACCAGCTTCTGGCTTAGAGAAAACTTGGGGGAAAAAAACGTTTACATTCTCTCTGACCTGCATAGAACACATCTCTGCATTCAGTTATTAGTCCATTAATTCTTGGAGAACTTAAAACTCAAGGGTTTTCCCCTCAGCCTCCTACTGCAGATACGTCTCTGCACTCACCTGATTTTAATATACTGGCCCCCCTTTCAGCACTTTCTCTACCACACTCAATGGAAAACTGGACAGCTTCTACTCTCTAAAGTTCCATTGACTCTTTTGTTCTTGAAGGAGCCACTTACTTTATTGAAACAGTGATTGGACAGTGTTTCAGTGTCTTAAGTGATTTTCTTTGTTTCTCAGTTTAAACATGATGCTGAGGCCTTACGCAGGAACTGAGTGGAGGATTGCTTTAATTAACCCATTCTCCCTTTCTCGTGGGTGGTGTCGTCAGTGTTGGCACACTTTCTAAGGAGTATGTGAGATTTTCCACACACTACAGATAATACTCTTGTCCTCATATTCTGTCTGTATGCACACACATCTATCTGGGGGACATTTTTCTAGAGCCTTCGACAGTCTCAGCTCATAGCAAGACAAAAAATATCTTCTTTGGGTGTTGTGGATAAAGAAGAGAAACAGGGAAGTTTTACCAGTGAGTTCTGCCACACCACCTTTCTCTAGGAGAATAGGTGGAAAAAATTACCTTCTTAAGTACTTTGCCCTCCTTCCACGTAGACTCAACACCTATGGTGGTACAGGATGATAGAACAGCCTAGAGATTTCTGGAAACTAAGTTGGGATGAGTGAAGAGAAAGATATTATGGGTCACTGTGATCTCCTCCTGATGAGGCAATCTCGAAAGCTCCCCTCCTGCTTGGTTCTTTTGCTGTGTTCTACTCTCAAAATTTCAGTTTAGACCCATTTAAGAATATATGTTTTGCAGAAGTACGTGTGTGTGATGACTGTTTTATTTTATTGCTTCTTAAAGAATAATTGACATGCAATATCCTATTAGTTTTAGGTGTACATCATAGTGATTCAATATTTGTATACATTATGAAGTGATGGTAAGTCTAGTTACCATCTGTCACCATAAAGTTAGTACAATATTATTGACTATATTCCCTATGCTGTACTTGACACCTCCATGACTTACTTATTTTGTAACTGGAAATTTGTACTCCTTAATTCCTGTTCACTTATTTCATCTGTCCCCAATCCTTCCCACCTCTGGTATCCACTAGTTTGTTTCCTGTATTTATGAGTCTTTCTGTTTTGTTTTGTTTGTTCATTTGTTTTGTTTTTTAGATTCCACATATAAGTGATATCATCTGGTATTTGTCTTTCTCTGTCTAACTTATTTCACTTAGCATAATACCCATGTTGTCACAAATGGCAAGACTTCATTCTTTGTGGCTGAGTAATATTCCACTGTGTGTGTGTGTGTATATGTATATATATATATATATGTCTTTTTTATCCATTCATCTATTGATGGACACTTAGGTTACTTCCATATCTTGGCTATTGTAAATAATGCAGCAGTGAACACAGGGGTGCATATATCTCTTTGAACTAGTAATTTTATTTTCTTCAAATAAATACCCCAAAGTGGAATTGCTGGATCATATGGCAGTTCTATTTTTAATATTTTGAGAAACCTCCATACTGTTTTCCATAGTGACTGTACGAATTTACATTCCCATCAACAATGAATGAGGGTTCCCCGTTCAACCCCCCCCCAACACTTGTTATTTCTTGTCTTTTTCTTATTAGCCATTCTGATAGTTGTCAGATGAGGTCTCATTGTGATTTTGGTTTGCATTTCCCTGATAATTAGTAATGTTGAGCATCTTTTGTGCACCTGTTGACCATCTGTATGTCTTTTTTGGAAAAATGTCTATTCAAGTCCTCTGCCCATTTTTTAAACAGGTTGTTTGGTTCTTTTCATATTAAGTTGTGTAAGTTCTTTATATATTTTGGATATTAACCCTTTATTGATGCATACTTGCAAATATCTTCTCGCATTCAGTTGGTTGCCTTTTCATTTTGTTGATGGTTTCCTTTGCTGTGCAAGAACTTTTTAGTTTGATAGAGTACCATTTGTTTATTTTTGCTTTTGTTGCTCTTGTCTGAGGAAACCAGTCTAAAAAATATGGCTAAGACTGATGTCAAAGTGTTGACTGCCTATGTTTTATTCTAGGAGTTGTATGGTTTCGGGTCTTATATTCAAGCCTTTAATCCATTTTGAGTTTATTTTTGTGTGTGTTATAATATAGTGGTCCAGTTTCATTCTTTTGCATGTGGCTATCCAGTTTTCCTAACACCCTTTATTGGAGAGACTGTCTTTTCCCCCTTGTATATTCTTGCCTCTTTTGTCACAGATTAATTAACCATATAGGCATGGGTTTATGAGTTTATTTCTAGGCTTCTATTCCATTGCATTGATCTGTGTGTCTGTTTTTTTGCCAGTACCATACTGTTTTGATTACTATAGTTTTGTAATATAGTTTGAAATCAGGAAGCATGCTACCTCCAGCTTTGTTCTTGTTTCTCGAGATTGCTTTGGCTATTTGGGGTCTTTTGTGGTTCCATACAAATTTTAGGATTACTTGTTCTAGTTCTGTGAAAAATGTCAGTAGTATTTTGATAAAGATTGCATTAAATCTTTAGATTTCTTTGGGTAGTATGGACATTTTAACAATATTAATTCTTCCAGTTCATGAGCATTGTATCTCTTTCCATTTATTTATGTCATCTTCAATTTCTTTCAATATCTTATAGTTTTCAGAGTACAGGTCTTTCTTCTTGGTTAAATTTATTCCCAGATATTTTATTCTTTTTGATACAATTTTAAATGGGGTATTTTTCTTAATTTCTCTTTCTGATAACTCATTGTTAGTGTATAGAAATGCAACCAATTTCTGCATATTAATTTTGCATCCTGCAACTTTACTGAATGTATTGATTAGTTCTAGTAGTTTTTTGGTAAAGTCTTTAGGCTTTTCTATATGTAATATAATGTCATCTTCAAATAGTGACAGTTTTACTTCTTCCTTTCCAATTTGGATGCTTTTATTTCTTTTTCTTGTCTAATTGCTGTGGCTATGACTTCCAATACTATACTATGTTGAATTAAAGTAGTGAGGGTGGACATTCCTTGTTCCTGATCTTAGAGGAAAAATTTCGGCTTTTCACCATCAAGTATGGTGTTAGCTGTGAGTTTGTCATATATGGCCTTTATTATATTGAGAAATGTTTATTCTATACCCACTTTGTTGATAATTTTTATTATAAATTGATGCTGAATTTTGTCAAATGCTTTTTCTGCCTCTATTGGGATGATCATATGATTTTATCCTTCATTTTGTTAATGTAGTGTATCCCATTGATTGATTTGTGGATGTTGAAACATCCCTGCATCCCTAGAATAAATTTCACTTGATCATGCTGTGATCTTTTTAATATATTGTTAAATTTGGTTTGCTGATATTTTGTTGAGGATTTTTGCATTTATGTTCATTAGGGATATTGGCCTATAATTTTTTCTTTTTTTCTGGTGTCTTTGTCTGGTTTTAGTGTTTTTGTTTATTTTTAATTAAAATATTTACTGTACTACTTTTCTTCCTATTTATAAGGATCTAGCTTGGGAAAGAACAGTCAAGGAGAGTCCGAAGAGTGCCTCTGTCCCTGCACTGGCTTTCCTGAGGAGCTAGCCACAAAAGGAGCATGCTATTACCTGGCACACAGAGGGTCTCAAAATATATTTGTGGATTGGATAGTCTCTGCTTTGTTACCTTATAAGGTCAGCTTCTCTTTCAGTCTTTGTCATGACTCTCAGATTGGTTCAGTTAATACATAGGCTAATGCTGAAGGCCTGGGGCCTTCTATCTGAGCAACAAGATAATAAAGGAATTTAGGTTGGTAATAGGTTAACTTCCATACTACTACTGGTCAATCTAAGACCTTAGTATTCCAGTTCTCTACTATTTGAGTTCATCTCCCTTTTTGCCTTTGGATCTTCATTGACTGAGTTCCTAATTTGCTCTTCTAATTCTCCAATTGAATAAAGTTCCATCTCTGAACTCTAGTCATCTTGCGACTACATAGCTCTTATCAACTGGAAAAATTCTGAGAAAGCACACATAAACAATTAAACTTTAAACCCTAAGGTTTATTGTCTGCCTTTTTGACTCCAGCCACCACTGCCAGATAATGAACTTCTGGGCACCAGAACGTGAAATGCCTTACTAACAGTTTCTGTGTACAGGTGTCTTTTCCTCTTTTTGTTTGTATTCTGGCTTTCGATCTCCCTTTAGATTTATATCTACTGGACTGATGGACCAACTCGAATGCTCCAATTATTTTTACCCTCAGTCCTGGAAGGAGGGTGAGGAGAGGAGGGGAATGTGTGGGAGGGAGAGGCTTTTTGGATTTTTAGTCCATCCCATCATATCCTTTTTTGGTGCGTCCCATTACTGCCTAAGCAAGCTGATTATATTCACGTACTAGCTCCCTGAGAACTCCAGAACACAGAAGAGGCAGAATAGCATAATGGTATGGACTCTGGAGACAAAACTTTGAATCTGGCTTTGAGACTTTTGGAATTGATTTGCCCTCATTGTGTCTCAGTTTCCTCATTTATGAAATGGGGATAATAACAACTTCATAGGATTGTTGGGATGATTAAGAATGTTATATATAACGGACTTCAGACAGTGCCTAACCCATAGAAATCTTCAAGGAGTGTTGGCTATCTCATATGGTCTTTATTCTTGAAGAAAAGATAGAAATTTCTTGGGTAGATCAGTCTATCTCACAGTACACCCGAAGCTAGCAATATTCTAGAAAGTTGTTTCAGGGCTTTCCATCCTCAGTTCTGGACCTATTCTTTACCTGTGCCTGTACCTCCCTTCTCCAGACTTTTGCATGAATTATTTTTCATCATTCAGAACTCCATTTAAATATTACCTCTTTAAAGAGACCTTCCCTGGCCATGCTTTCTAAAGTTCTTCCTGCCTATTTTGTATCTTTGATCCTGTTTATTTTTTTCCTCATAGCACAATTTATTATTATTTTATTTACTTGATAGTTAACTTTTTGGTCTGTTTTCTCCACTGGATAGGAAATTTAGTGAGAGTGGAGATCAAGCTTTAGATAGATAGATAGATGGATAGATAGATAGATAGATGATAAATAATGATAAACAATGAATGAATGTTGAAATATTGCAAGACCATCAGAAATTTCAAAAAATTAACACCCATGTTACTCTTGCTTCCTTGAAGAAAATTGGAGAAACATAGATATTCTGAAAATCCTCAGAACAACATTTACCTGCAGTTCTCCAAATTGCCCTATGTTGATTCAATATTTTATAGTCTTGCTGATCTTTTTGAAATTCAAACTCTAAGCTAAAACTTGACATCACCTTGCAGTGTGCCTAAGCTACTGTCTAAAATATGAACAATTGGCAAATTAACTTCCCCTTATGTCCCAGGAAAGCTTGGGCCAGATGGAGCCAGACTATAAGTGAGGCAAGTTCTTTCCCAAGTGCGCAAATGCGTCTCAGCTTCCTCATCCTTTTGTTCTTGGGTCAGTTACCTGCCTGTAAGAAAAGAGAAAAGCTAGAGTGGATGATTCGATACCTAATATTCCACCAAGATGATACTCCCTAGGAGTCAATGAATTTCTCCAAACTGCTGGATAAATTTCAAGTGAATTCAATCCAGCTAATGTTTATTAAGTGCCTGGTAGCAGGCATAATGCTGTCAGCTGTCGAGGATACGGGTGAATAAGATGCAGTCTATCCCTCCACTTTACAAGGATAGCCTCTAATAGGGTAGTTAAATACAATACAAAGACATCCAAATTGAATACAAAATATGCTATAATAGTTCTGTTGCTATTCAAAACCTGAGAAGAAAGAGTAAAAAGTATTACTTTATTGCATAATTATTTTATATAGAGGCACTGAACACTGTTTTGTACTTAAATTATTTCGTTCAACAAATCTGGTTCTTGAAAAATGATTTTTCCAAGTGTACTTGGTAGCTTGGGATAGGGGACAGCATAGGAATAGAAATAGAAATGGAAAATTCTATAGTGCATTTGTGAAACAGCAAGAAGCATGATGGGATTTAAGCGAGGTTCCATGAGAGAGAGGCCTCAGATGAGAGTGTTAAGATGGGCTGCATCCAGGGCATGAGAGGCGCCTCATAAAAATAATAAAAAAATTGCTGTTGATCAGAATCATGCACTAACCAAAAATGCATCTGTTAAGATTGCACAACAATTTTAAATAAAATATATTAGTATTGCCGTAATATACTATATATATACAAATTATATTTAATTATATAAAATTGAATATATTTGAACTTACACAAGCGCACTTCACTTTATTGAGGTTCACAGATATTGCACTTTTTACAAATTGAAGTTTTGTGGCAACTCTGCATCAAGCAAGTGCATCAGGGCCATTTTTCTAATTGTGTTTGTTCACTTGAGGTCTGTGTGTCACATTTTGGTAATTCTCATGATATTTCAAATTTTTTATTTTTATTATATTTGTTATGGTGATCTGTGATCAGTGATCTTTGATGTTACTATTGTAATTGTTTTGGGGCACCATGAGCCACGCCCATATAAAAAGGCAAACTTAATCGATAAATATTGTGTGTGTTTTGGCTGCTCCACTGACCAGCCTTTACCCTATTTCTCTCCTTCTCCTCAGGCCTCCCTATTCCCTGAGACACAGAAATATCAAAATTAGCCAGTTAATAACCCCACAATGGCCTCTAAGTGTTCAAGTGAAAGAAACAGTCGCACATCTCTCACTTTAAGTCAAAAGCTAGAAATGATGAAGCTTAGTGAGCAAGCCATGTCAAAAGCTAAGATAGGCCTCTTGTGCCTAGTAATTAGCCAAGTTGTGAATGCAAAGAAAAAGTTCTTGAAGGAAATTAAAAGTGCTACCCCAGTGAATACATGAATGATAAGAAAGTGAAACAGCCTTATTGCTGATATGGAGAAAGTTTTATTGGTCTAGATAGAAGATCACACAGCCACAACATTCCCTTAAGACAAAACCTAATCCAGAGCAAAGCCCTAACTCTCTTCAATTCTATGAAGGCTGAGAGAGGTGAGGAAGCTGCAGAAGAAAAGTCTGAAGCCAGCAGAGGTTGGTTCATGAGTTTTAAGAAGCTATCTCCATAACATAAAAGTGCAAGGGGAAGCAGTAGGTGCTGATGGAGAAGCTGCAGCTGGTTATGCAGAAGATCTAGCTGAGATCGTTAATGAAGGTGCTACACTAAACAACAGATTTTCAGTGTAGATGGAACAGCCTTCTATTGGAAGAAGATGCCATCTAGGACTTTCATAGCTAGAGAGGAGAAGTCAATGCCTGGCTTCAAAGCTTCAAAGGACAGGTTGATTCTCTTGTTAGGGGCTAATGCAGTTGGTGACTTTAAGTTGAGGCCAATGTGCATTTCCTATTCTGAAAATGCTACAGCCCCTAAGAATTATGGTAAACCTACTCTGCCTGTACTCTATAAATGGAGCAACAAAGTCTGGATGACAGCATATCTGCTTCCAACATGGTTTACTAAATATTTCAAGCCCACTCTTGAGAACTACTGTTTAGAAAAAAAGATTCCTTTCAAAGTGTGACTGCTCATTGCTGATGCAACTGGTCAACCAAGAGCTCTGATGGAGATATACAAAGAGGTTAAAGTTGTTTTCATGGCTGCTAACACAACATCAATTCTGCAGCCCATGAATCAAGGAGTAACTTCAACTTTCATGTCTTATTACTTAAGGAATACATTTCGTAAGACTGTAGCTGACATAGGCAGTGATTCCTCTGGTGGATCTGGGAAAAGTAAACTGAAAACCTTCTGGAAAGGATTGACCATCCTAGATGCTGTTAAGAACATTCTTGATTCATGGGAAGAGGTCAAAATCTCAATGTTAACAGGAGTTAGGAAGAAGTTGATTCCAACCCACATGGATGACTTTGAGGGGTTCAAGACTTCAGTGGAGGAAGTAATTGTGGCTGTGGTGGAAATAGAAAGAGAACTAGAATTAGATGTGGAGCCTGAAGATGTGACTGAATGGCTGCAATCTCATGATAGAACAAAAACGGATAAGAAGTTGCTTCTTACATTTGAGCAAAGAAAGTAGTTTCTTGAGACGGCATCTACTCCTGGTGAAGATGCTGTGAAACTGTTGAAATGACAACAACGGATTTAGAATATTACATAAACATAGTTGATAAAGGAGAGGATTGATTCCAATTTTGAAAGAAAGTCTACTGTGGGTAAAATGTTATTAGGCAGCATTGCATTCTACAGAGAAATCATTTGTGAAAGGAAGAGTCAATCAATGTGGCAAACTTCATTGCTGTCTTATTTTAAGAAATTGCTAGAGCCACTCCAACCATCAGTAACCACCACCCTGATCAGTCAGCAGCCATCAACATCAAGGCAAGACCCTCCACCAGGAACAAGATTATGACTTGCTGAAGTCTTAGATGATGGTTAGCATCTTTCAGTAATAAAGTATTTTTTAATTAAGATATGTATTTTTTTAGATATAATGCTATTGCGTACTTAATAGACTACAGTGTAGTGTAAACATAACTTTTGTATGCACTGGGAAACAAAAAAAAATTGCATTACTCACTTTATGGCAATATTCACTTTATTGCAGTGGTCTGGAACGAAGCTCACAATATCTCTGAGGTATTCCTGTATTTAAATATATTTTAAATTTTATATTGATCTGTAAATGAATATATTTTAAGGGTAATGCCATTGCATGGCAAAATGCTCCGAGATTTTATTTATTTGGAATTAAGGCATTATAAGCTAGTTATTGATTAGCTAAGCCACTTGATTAATTTTGATGGTGTCAGTGAGAGAACTGATATTTAGTAAAAGCTGGATATTCTCAGAGGGAAACGTCCCGATGCCTGGTTAAAGTTAACCATGGTCTTCCTCAGTTTTAATTTTGACCATGCTTTCATAGAAAGGACTTGAACAGAGCCAGGTGGCTCCAAATGCTACAGGGACTAAACCTTGCCTACATAGAGAAAAATTTCAGATTTCAAAGATTATGCCTTTTTGGAGGGTGTAAGTAATTATTTTTCAGCTTTATTAGTTCTTAAAAATGAACCATCAGTTGAGCCGAGATTTTGTCATCTGGATGTGTGCTTGTTCGTGTATGATGTAGTGAAAGTTTTGAATCTTTTGTTTTCTTATTTCTGTAGGCTCTAGGAGGCAACATTTCTGAAAATATGACAGCAGTTAGTACAGTTATTAGATTTAAATTGTAAGAAATATTGGAGTGATTTTTCTAAAGAAAATGTGAAAAGCTTATTTTAATGAATTTTAAACAATCTTCTAACAGGTTTTTTTTTTTGAGCTATAATTAGCATACAATATACTCCACATATTTAATTACACAGTTGGATAAGTGTTGGCATATGTATATATCTATGAAACTATCAGCACCATCAAGATAAGGGACATCTCCATCACTCCCAAAGTTCTTGGTGCTCTTTTGTTTTGGCTTCCTGGCCTCTCAGACAACCTCCGATTGTTTTCCTGTGTGTATTTTAGAATTTTATGTAAATGAATTATCTGCTGTACATGAAACATACAGAAGGATGAATCTCCAAATAATTATGCTGAGTGAAAAAAGCCAAACAAAAAAGAGGTGTATTTTTGGAAGCTTTTAAATCCAGAGAATTTTGTGGTAATATTTACGTCTATCAAGAGAAGAACTTATAATTAGTTTTATGAACATTGTCAATTAATTTTGAAAAATTCAAATTTTGAATAAGTAATTGTACAAAGTTAGGGAGGAAAAGAAATTATAATCTTAAATACAAGGAGTGAAATCAACAAGTTGGATTCCCCAATGTCTTAGATACGATTGATTAAATGGCAGTAAGACTCCATAGTCTAACTTTTAATTTAAAAGTAATAATAAAAACAACTAAATACTTTGTAACATGATCCAACTTTAGCCAAGCATCTCAGAAGAGAATAAGTGAAAATTAAAAGTCACAATTTCAGCTTGTTTCTTTTATGGGCAAGTATTGAAACTGACTTGCAAGTTTCTTAGTAAAAATCCTGCCAGTGAGCAAAACTATTGGAAGCCAGGAAGAGCAATCTTCTCTTTCATCTTGAACAAACCATTAAAATATTATTTTTATGTTGTTATTGTAGATGTCTCATCTCTGTTCAATAATCTCAGATTTTCCATGAGAATTCTGACCAAAATTCTCAAATTCTCTAGTGGCAGGCAATTCTACTCTCCTATATCATTTGTTTAGATAATTTTTAAATTATTATAATAACTTTGTATTCTGCTTAGTGCCATGCCTGGAGGTGTAGGTGCTCACTGAATGTTGACTGGTTGATTGTGTGCATGCATGAACTAATTAATCCCCGCTGGATTCACTACTTCCATAGTCCACGTGTGATCTTGAATTAAGGAAGATCATATTATATGCCAACCTATATCTCAGTCTAAAAAC
This sequence comes from Equus caballus, assembly GCF_041296265.1. Classification (NCBI taxonomy): domain Eukaryota; kingdom Metazoa; phylum Chordata; class Mammalia; order Perissodactyla; family Equidae; genus Equus; species Equus caballus. Next base: position 11,765,881 of record NC_091692.1, on the reverse strand, counting down.
GGTGATCAAAATTTCCGACCTTAAAATGTCCAAATCTGCCTAGAAACATCGGTAACTCCCTAATGAGCCTCTTTTTTCATTTAATTAAGAAACTGACAGGGGCCAGCCCCGTGGCTGAGTGGTTAAATTCGCGTGCCCAGCTGTGGTGGCCCAGGGTTTCAGATCCGGGGTGCCAACATGGCACCGCTTGTCAGGCCACGTTGAAGCAGCATCCCACATGCCACAACTAGAAGGACCTGCAACTGAGATATACAACTATGTATGGGGGAGGTTTGGGGAGATAAAGTAGAAAAAAAAAAAAAGATTGGCAACAATTCTTAGCTCAGGTGCCAATCTTTGGGGAAAAAAAGGAAACTGACAGATTTCATGACAAACTATCCACCAACCATGAAGAATAGAAATGAAGAGAAAGTCAGATTTGAGATGTTACGTTTCTGACTAAAAAATGGACAACAGGGGCTGGCCCTGTGGCATAGTGTATAAGCTCGCTTTGTTGGTTTGTATCCTGGGCACGGACCTACACACCAATTGTCAAGCCATGCTGTGGCTGCATCCTGCATACAAAATAGAGGAAGATTGGCACCCATGATAGCTCAGGGACAATCTTTCTCACCAAAAAGAAAAAAGAAAAAAAATCAGCAACAGAGGAAAGCTCAGTGTTTTCTGGGAACACAGAATTCCACTAAATTCTAAATGGGCATGCTATGAGAGAAGCAGAGATGGATCATAAAATGAATTGCAAATGAGAAGAGTTTCACCAGTTAAAGGGAAGGGCATTCCAGGCCAAAGGAATAGCATGTACAAAGGATGCCTTTGCAAAGTTTACAGAACATATTCTGATTAGTGGTACAATTCTTCCTGAACCTTGGTAAGCTTTTGTAAAATTTTCTTCAAGTTAGATTTATCTCACTTGAATTAAAAAAGCACTTTTATTAATCAATGGATATATCTCACTTCTTCATTAATAAAAGTAGATTTTTTTCTGGAAATATTGACAATATCCAACTGACCTTAGTCATTTTTGTCACTTGCTCTCTCCTTGTATTTAATCACATATGTTTGTGAAATTCTTGACTTGATTTCATCCTGATGAGAAGAGATCCATAAAAATTTAACTCAACTGAGCTAACTTTTTGAAACTGTCTGAAATAATTAAATAGAAATTCATTTTCATAGGCTTTGAGAATCATGTTGGAAACCAGAAGGAGTGAAGGGGCTAAGGATCATTTTTGCAACTTCTCTGTACTTGAGGTCTAGGAGGCAGGAGCAGGAGGGAGTCAAGATCCAGAGCGTACGTGAACTTGGGAACTATGGCGTGTCAGCTGATCATCTGGAGTTTTGTTTGTACATGACCCCCATGTAGCATAGGTAAAAAATGTCAGGAGAGTTGAGGTCAGTAGTCAGACTCTCAGAGCACCAAAATTAAGACCCTTGAGCATTTAAATTCCATTAGGAGTATACATATTCCTGAGTTCAAATAGAACTAAAATACTTAGTTGCTGTTGTGGACTAGAGTTTCATCACTCATAGAAAGGAAAACATTTGAACTTGAGTCACTCATATAGACTCTTCTCCAGTCCTATCTCTGGGTGAAATGAAAGCCTCTGAATTAATAGAGACACAAGATTAGCCTCTAAACAAAGAATAGCAGTGTAGTGGTGTGTAGTGTGTGATGGTGACCATCCCTACCTTCTCCTCCTTTATTTTTCTTTGTAATACTCACTGTCACAAGGCAAATGATATTATCATGCTTGTTTCTGCTCTCCCTCCTCTTCTGGAATGAAAGTTCCAGGAGTTTCTTTGTTTTGTTCACTGCTACGTTCCTGGTGCCTAGGAAGTACCTGATATGTATTGATGGAGTGAATACTGAATATATACTGTGTGCGTGTGTGTGTGTGTTCAAGAGTTGGTGGGAAGCTCATTACACAATCAATGAGGTTATATGTCACCACCCCTCCCTTTTACAGTGCTGAGCACTCTCTGGAAGGGGCACAAATTGAGAGAAGGGACATAAATTGCTTTTAATGATCTGAAATATAATAGAATGTGCAATATGGTGGTAAATAAACTCAGATACTTAGTTTGCGATGTAAGTTCTAGTTCCATTTGTTTCTTGTTTGTAAAAATAAAGTGGATGAACTAAGAGTGAAACAAGAATATCAGAGCCTAAATGGAAAGAGAAAGGAGGAAGAGGAGGAATAGGAGAGAGGAAGATGAGAGGAGAGGGGAGCGGCAATTACTTTCATTCAGGCTCCACTAAGGAGGTGGCGGGAGGGGCAGAGCAGTCGGCTCATCAGGTTATTGCAGTCCATCTAATTACATTACTTGATGTTATTGATAAGACACAGAATGCTTTAAATTCAGGCTCCACCAGCTGTTGGATCTTACCAAGAGAAGTGGAGACACAAGTCGGGGCACTTCTCCAGCATCCCAGTTTACCTTAGGTGTTCTTATTCATTCAACACCAGTCAATAGCTTCATTTATGACTGTGTATACTTCAAATATGACTTTTTTTGCACGTATTCCCTGTAAGCAGACCATCTTAAAAAACATTGGTCTTCACTTTATTACCATGCTCTCTTTCCAGCCAGCTGTGTTTCATGACTGGCCCATGTGAATTCCTTCCCTTTCTTCTCAGCTTGTGCTTCTGGGTTCTCAGAACGCCCTTGCTTTCTCCCTCAATCTATTTAATAACCGTCTGACTTCACAAGATTTAGCTCTCGAGTCCCACCTCTCCCGTGGGCCTTTCTGGACCCCTTCAGCTTACAGAGAGCTCTCAGCCTTCACTATCCTCTCCTACATCCCCGCTCCTCTCAGTTCATCCTTTAAAGGTTGTCTGCTCTATAACATCATGATTTACAGATGCATGGTCTCCTCAGCTAGATCGCACATTTCTGAATGACAAGGATAAATTAACTTACCTGTCCTTCAGAAAATGTGGTTCCTATAATAGATCAAATCATTTGTTATAGCCTCAATATATGTTTAATGAATAAATGCATGAACTACAAAAGATCAGTTCCAAGTACCATCTCAGGGAAAAGCTACCACCTCAGGATGAGAGCTTGCCTTTCTTTCTGGAACTGATGCTTCTCTGGTGATGTCAAGGGTTTGGGTGAGGGTATATATATGCAGGAGCCGGGGGAGGTGTTGTGATGGCACCTGTCTTCCAGAGAGAGCACTAGAAGGAAGCCGCAATGGAGCTACCACAGAGTTGTAAACCACAGCACAACAGGAGTAGAGGAGTAGAACCTGGTCCCAACTGCCCTGACAGAGGGACTGACCGCAACTCCTCCACAGATGGAACATAAGAGCAAGCTCATAGGAGAGAAGGAGCTGGAGAATTCAGAAACAGCTGGGTGGGGGCTTGAAGCCAGGTACCGTAACTAGAGTCTGGGTGTTTAATTCCTCTGATTCCAGTAGGGACTGGGGAAGCAAAGTGATTTATAAGTGGCCTGTCTTCTGGAACCAAAGAGGTTGTATCATCTAATAATAGCTAATATTTATTGAGTACTTTCTATGTCCCTGGTACTTCTTAAGGCTCTTAAATATATTATATATGCAGCTAATATTATGTAATAATATTCTTTTTAAAGATAAGGAATCTGAGGCACAGAAAGGTGAAGTTACTTGCTCAAAGTCAAACAGCTAGTAACTGGAGGAGGCAGCATGTGAACTTAGGTCGGAGTAGAATATGTCTTGTTCTGAATGTAGATTTAAATTGCATTAGAAAACTAACTATAGCAAACACAATGCGTAATAAATGGCAATCCGTTAGTAACCTACTTTCCCCCAGAATTTTTTCTCCTATTCCGCCAGATTCCATGATTAAATGTCAAACTATAAAAATTAGGGATAGGCAAAACTGGTGGCAGTTAGAATTCTGAAAGTATTCAGACTTTTTTTCAAATGTTTTGGTTTGGCAAAGGCTCTTAGAACACATTTTGCCAAGCCGTTTTCTCCCTAATTTTTAAATCCCTGTGTATTTCAAGGGAAACATAAGATGTACACCTCTGATTGATTTACACTTAACTCATCAAACTTTAGTAAGAGTTGTCTTACGGTCAAAAGCCGTTTTCCCCTCTGAGTCGTGTTTCGCTGACATCCAACTGCATCGAACGCACCCAGTTCAAGACCTTGTCTAACTCTCAGCACAGCTAACATGGGTTTAAAACTGTAAAGCTAATCAATTACTAGGTGAAGTTACGGTGGCATCCTTGGGGGAAACTATCAATGGGCTGTGGCTTTGTCAGAACCTCTGACCTAGGGTGTATTTTGATTATGGGAGAATAAAAACAGTGCTAAAAAGGAAGTCTATTAAAGAAGCGTTTTCATACAAAACGTTTGTGTCCACCTCTACTTGATATGGGAGGTATCTTAACTGTCCAGTATCAAACTCTGCCCAAAACTAACAAATAACTAAAAGAACGAATGTTTCTTAAAATTGCCAAAAAATATGCAGAGAAGAAACGTATTCTTTTCACACTTAGACATTCAACGATGACGTCAGGTTCTAAGTATGCAAAGTATTTTGATTTGATCGCTGTCTTTCTTTATGATTACATTTCAGGGGGAGGCTCTTAAGTCCGTCTTAAGTTTGTCTTAGTCACCTAGTGAAAGATCTCTTGGTTGCTTCCAGGTTTTGGCAATTACACATAAAGCTGCTGTAAACATTCATGCACAGGTCTGTGTGTGGGCATAAGTTTTCAGTTCAAATACCTAGGAGTGTGCTTACTGGGTTGTATCGTAAGGCTATGTTTACTTTTGTAAGAAACTGCCAAAATGTCTTACAAAATGCCTCTTTTACTTTATAACAGTTGCTTATTATTTAAATGCCACCTTAAATCACTTTTAATCCAGTCATTAGAAAATGTTTATTTTTATGTCTATTCTTTCTTTGTGAATTGCACAATCATATGTGTGCGTCATGTTGTGTGTGATACACTCCACACAGCCCCTCCTTCTCCCCTCCTCCCTTCCCCCTTCCAGATCCCTTCTTGCACCACAGCTGGAAAATGAACGTGCATCTTACACAATTATGTGTAATTGCCTAATTGTAACTGGTTACAATTAGGGAGAAGAAAATATGTAAATGAAACTCTTTCTCTCATAACTGATTACTTCTCACTTTAATAGCTGCTTGATTTAATTTATGGTTGCAGAACATTAGAATTATTAAACGGTTAACATTTTGTATGTTCAGCCTGACAAAGTGATTGGGCTTAATCAACATTTATTCAACAGCTACTTGATGATTTCCTACATGTCAAACATCATATATTTGTCCACCCTTTGATGCCTGAGATTAAATGCTAGGGTGTTGTAGGACTCTCTGTTAGTCTCCTACAAAGCAAAAATAATAATTATGATAAGTAGGGATACAGTCTACTCTACCAATTCAAAATGTAGTATTTTAAACCTGCATATAAGCATAGATACGCTGTAGTCTTGTATAATATACGAACAAAAGAAGTTTTGTTCACACTGTTCACACAATACACCCTGTGGTTATTTCAGTGGCATTAAAACATGTGGAAGTCATGGGTTTTCTTCTTGACACTTCCTCCTCTCTTGCTGTTGTCTCTCCCTTCCTCCGGCCACTCATCTGTGACGTTCGTTGGCCTCTCTTCCTCTGCCTCTTTTTAAATACGTATTGTGTTTCTCACAATTCTTCTCTTCGTATTTCTATTCTCTCTCTCAAGATGATCTTATCCATTTGTCCAAATTCTACTGCAGATGGAAGAGTCACTAGCTGCTTAAGTCTAGTTTCTTCCTCTTTCTCACCCTCTAGACTGGAATTCCATCTGCTCACTGAACATTTATGGCTGGAGGTCCTGTAAACAGCATATATTTAACTGGTCTAAAATTTAACTCATTACCTTCCTCCAGTGGCCACTTCTTTCCTTCCTCCCTCCCTCTCTTCCTTCCTCCCTTCCTTTTCTTTCACTCCTTTTTTCTTTAATAAATAGTTCGTAAATATGTTAAAAACAAAATGCAATCAATACAATGTAATTCTTCATTGGCAAAGATTCTTGACAGTTACTCGTGTATCCTCCCACATTCAATATAAATAAAAACCTGTATTTGTGTCTAAATAAATTTTATTTTTGCCACAAATTTATGCCACAGTTATGCCACCAATGATGACTTGTGCACAATGTCCTGCATCTTGCTTTTACTTATTGAATATATTTTGGAAATTTGTCCATGTCAATAAACACAGACTTGACTCATTGCTTTCAAGAAGTGTAAAAATGTACACAGTTACGTGGATATACATACCTATTGATGGACTTTTCAGTTGCTTCTGAGACTTGTTTCTATAAAAATGCTAAAATGAATGTTGAAATGCATGCTGTGCATTTATCTATAGGCTGAATGTATAGAAGCAAAATCATTAAGTCAAAGGGGAAGTCCATTTAAAGTTTTAACAGATATCGCTTAACTTGTCTCCAGTCTACAGCCGTACCCCGGTCAAAATGTTATTTTTGTCAATAATTTTTATTTTTTGCATATTTGATTAGAGAAAAATGATATTTTTGTTTCTCATCTTGAGGGTGGTTTTTAAAAGTAATAAAATAATTTAAAATGTTTATCTGTTTTCCTGTTTGGTTATTGATATTTTGGCTTCTACATTTGAATAACCTCTTTGATTATTAAAAATATTAGTTGTTTGTCTGGAATGTCTATTAAAAATGTCTTTTTTTCCAGTTTTTTGCAATTGTTTTTGGCATTGTTTTCATGCAGAACTTACTAAATTTTTATGAAATAAAACTTATTTTGCTATATTTTCATAGCTTTTAGTGCCAATATTATACTGGATTTATGAAAAAATGTGAGTTTTCTTTTTTGCAATACTCTGAAATCATGTAAATAATATAGAATTACCTATTTTAAAGTTTAGATAGGAATTATCTATTTTGCCATTCGGGCCTCTCATTTGTGGGAGAAGTAGCTCTTTAAATATTTTTTATGCAGTTCATGATATCTTTCAATTTGCCAGCTCTTCTTGGGTAGTTTTGGTTGAAAATCTTTACTAATTAAACTTTCTAATATAATTACATGACTTTGAGCAAGACAATATTTTATTCTTCTTTTAATTCCCGAGTGTATGTGATTACTCCTTATCATTTGTATTTTGTGTACTCGTGACACCTATGCTGTTAAGATTACCTATATTTTTAACATCTTTTGGCATTTTCAAAAACCACTCTTGGAATTATTATATTTTTGTTGCTTTTTAAATTCATTAATTCTATTTTTATCTTCACTTTTTCTTCTGTACTTTTTCTTGATTTTGTTATTTTTCCAAATCTTTTAGTTGAATTTTTAATTTTTATGCTTCTTTTATTTACATGAGTAATTAAAGCTATTAATTTTCTCTGATTTCACTGTATCTGTTAGGTTTTGATCTGTAGTTTTCATTATTGTCAAATTCTATTAGTTTCTTATTTAGTTTATTCCCACTTTTATGTATTATTTACGAGAACATTTTCTTTTAAAATTCCAAATGGAAGTCTGTGTATTATCTGTTTTATCTCACTTTGCTATTAATTCCTACTTCTATTTTCTTATGGTTAGAAGAATATGCATACTGTTTCTGTGCTTTGAAAAAATGTAAATTGTCTTTACCACCAATTTTTAATAATCTGTTGTGTGTAACTACTTAACAACTCTGATTTCTCCCCGAAAACCCCATTTCTTTCCCTCCAGCATGGGGTACGTAGGAGAATTATGATGTATCCTGAAATAATTGTGCATGGATGAGCAGAGTATCTGAAGAAGGTGCTATGAGTTGTTTTTCCTGACCTTCAGTAGGGTGAAGAACTGTCCTCTAAATCTTAACCATTAGTCATGGTCCTTAGTGTTCTTAGTGCATTTTTGTTGATATCCATAGTCTTGCCATGGTTTCCACCTGTTTTATTCACATATACTGTGACCTTTCTCATCCCCACTAAAGGATGTGATTGAAAGTGATTGATTTACTTGAAACAGCTAGTTTGCTTAAACATATATTCATTCAAGTATATATGTATATTCAAGTATGTATTTACATATATACAGTTTCAGCCTCTCTCTATATATATACATATATATATATATATATATATATACAGAGAGAGAATATATCATACAAATTGAAATAGAAACACATCAGTTCAATGGATTAATAAAGAAATATAAGTATGGATCCATAATGATACTTAAATACAATAGTTAACAGTTAGTATCTTTGCATTGAAGACACATTGTTTTTAGTAACCATGAAATATAGCCGTGGACAGAATAAACAAGAGCTCACAAACCCTTAAGAACTAAGTTGTGTTCAATCGGAGAAAAATAAAGAACAATTCTAACGGTTTAAGAGAGAAAAGTGTGGCTTTTTTCTATATGGATACTGATTTTTATGAAGAAAGCGGGAGTTCAACATGGCTCCTGTGCCAGAGTTGCTAAGTTTATGGGAGGTGTCTAGACCATGGGCTTACAAGTTTCAGCCTATGCCAGTAAATTGTAGGGAAAACCCTGGGGAACTCTAACACCCTTTGAGCAAGGTATGGAAATAGCTTTGAGAGCCAGTAGTGAAGAAGTAAGCACTCACTTGGAGAGAGGAAGATGTGTGACTCTAACGTGTGACTCCAGGAGGTGGGGTCTGTGGCAGGACTATGCACCTTGGTTGCAGAGGCACTGGGAATTGAGGTCACTGAGCAAGACGGGGGCGGTACAAGCTGAGACCAGCGAGGGTACGTGCGGACCACAGAATGGGCACACTTCCTTCGATGTCGGGGCAATTCACAAGCCACCCCATCTACCTCTCTGCTTCCTCACTAGGTTTCCTGAACCAGGAACCCAGATCATTCCCATCCCCTGGTAATAAGGGAAGGAGAAGAGGAAACTTGAGAAATCCTTAGAGAGTCCAAATAGTTACCCAAACGTGACTGAGATCTACTTGGGTCCTTTGAGTTACATTAGAATAGCAAGGTTACATTTTTATTAAAACTGGAATTGAAGTCTTATGAACAAACGTGATTTCAGTCATTGAGAAATAAAGAAAATTACCCCTAGCACATCTGAATTTCTGACTGTGTAAAGTATCCCCATGCCAACGCTCTGGGTGTGCCACCTGCTTTGGAGAAACACGTGTTCTATTGATCCTTTCAGATATATGCAGCCACGGAATTCTCTCTTCCACTTTCTTAGTTTCAGTTATATGGGTCACCAGCCTCTCAATTTCCCTTGTTAGAAAGCTTGGAATTATCCCAGAATATGTTCCTCATTCTCCACATCCAATTTTTCATGAAGTGTTACTGATTTTATCTCAGAAATATTTCCTGAATTGGATTTGTCTCTATTTCCACCGCCTCTGTGACCCTCATCATGCCTCAAAACTATTGCAACAGCTCTTTATTATTCTGCATTCCAAAATTCTTTCTCTTCTCTAGTTTGGTGCCAGGTATCTTTCCAAAAACTAAATTTAATTTTCTTTCTCCTCTGTTTACAACCCAAGCTAGCTTCTTACTGATCACAGCGTAAAGTTCCAACAGCGCACCGTGATATTCAAGGTCTGTCACCACCTGCTAGCTAGTCTCCCCAATCAACACCTTTTGATCCCGCTACAGGGAACATCTCATGTTCCTTGTCCACAAAATCTATTTTCATGACACCAGGGCTGAATATCCTCTGAGTTTTACATGGCTAATTGTCTGCACTATCTGTTCCGTTTATTTAACAGTTAGCCACAGTGACCAAGTGACCATATGTCTGAAGTTTGATAAAATGTTTAAGGAATTTTTATTTTTTTTTGGAATTTATTTTTACCAAAAATTTCATTTTACCAAATGTGGGCATTTGATGAAAAAGATGAACATCATTAAAAGGCTTATATTAAAACAAAACAGAACAAAATCCTTATGATCTTGCTCCACAGAGAGAACCACTTTTAACTTTCTTTTCTGTTATTACTGTTATTTACCTCCGTTTTTATATAACCCGGTGTAGTGACTTTCTGTTATGGAACACTTCCCTTTCCTGAATCATCAAGAAATAATTATATCACATGTTTTTGTTAGATGGAGACCAAATATATTCTTGTTATAATGTGAATGTTAAAAATGAGCATCAGATATATATATATAGTTACATTTTATTTCTTGTAAAACTACTTTATTATTTTATTGGTTTAATTTTTGATGCACCTAAAATTAATTCTTTAAATTATTCCAGGAGATCTGTCAAATGTCCAGCGATACGTTTTTCAAATAGTCCTATTCATCTGATAATCTCTTCTTTCTTCTTCCCCTCCTCCTTCCTCTTCCTGTTCCTGTTCCTGTTCCTCTTCTCTTCCTTCTCCTCCTCCTCTTCCTCCACTAGCACTTCCCCCCCCTCCTTCTGAGTCCCTGCCTCGCTCAGACCTTCACACATCGGCTCCATCCGGACTAGCTGCACTTTAAAACTGGCCCACTGTTTGCTTCTATAATGGTCTCGACTGTTCTCTGTATTCCACGACTGCCTTCTTCTTGCTTTATTAACGTATTTGTTGAAAAACTTATTCAAAAGCTTCTTATGAGAGTGCAGGAGAGGAATACTTTTTTGAGCGCCTGTATATTTTTTCTTGCATTTAGGTCCTTATTTTTCATCATTGATTTTTTCAGCTTTATTGGGATATAATTGACAAATGAAATTGGAAAATATTTAAAGTGTACAGCGTTTGTTTGGTATGCATATACGTTGTGAAAGTATTCCCAACATCAAGTTTGAGTTACTTAACTCGTCTATCCCCTAGCATATTTACTTTTTTTTTCTTTTTTTGTGAGAACGCAAGTTCTACTCTCTTAGTACATTTCAATTATGCGTTATATTATTATTAACTAAACAATCATGTTATACATTAGATCCTTGGACATTATTCATCTTATAACTGAAAGTTTGTCCTCTTTTACCAACCTTTCCCTATTTCCCTCAACTCCCAGCCCCTGACAACCACTATTCTGTTCTGTTTCACTGAATTTGACATTCTTTTTAAGTTCCACATAAAAGTAGTACTGTGCAATATTTATCTTTCCCTGTCTGGCTTATTTCACTTAGCATATGCCCTCCAGGTTTATCTATGTTGTCACAAATGCAGGATTTCCTTCTTTATATGGCTGATTAATATTCCATTGTACATATATATGTATCTCACATTTTCTTTATCCATTCGTCCATTGAAAAACACTCACGTTGTTTCCATACCATGGCTATTGTGAATAATGCTTCAACGAACACGAAAATGCAGATATCTCTTTGAGATAAATGATTTTATTTCTTTTGGATATATACCCAGAAGTGGGATTGCTGGATTGTATGGTAGTTCTGTGTTTAGTTTCTTCAAAAACCTCCGTATTGTTTTCCATAGCAGCTGCACCAGTTTGCATTCCCACCAGTGATTCACAAGGTTTCGCTTTTCCCCACCCTTGCTTATATCCTTGTTACTGCTTGACCTTTGGATAATAAACATCCTAAGAGGTGTGAGGTGATATCTCATTCTGGTTTTCACTTGCATTTCTCAGATTGTTAGTTATGTTGAGCACCTTTTCATATGCATGTTGGCCATCTGTATATCTTCTTTGGAAAAATGTCTGTTCAGGTCCTTTGCCCCTTTTTGAATTGAGTTATTTGGATTTTTTTTTTTTTTTTTTAGGAATATTAGCCCTGAGCGAACATCTGCTGCCAATCCTCCTCTTTTTGCTGAGGAAAACTGGCCCTGAGCTAACATCCGTGCCCATCTTCCCCTACTTTATACGTGGGACGCCTACCACAGCATGGCATGCCAAGCGGTGCCATGTCTGCACCTGGGATCCGAACCGGTGAACCCCAGGCCTCCGAAGCGGAACTTGCAAACTTAACTGCAGCACCACTGGGCTGGCCCCTATTTGGGTTTTTTTCCTATTGAGTTGTATAAGGTCTTCCTTGTATAATTTGGATATTAACCCCTCATGAGATATATGGTTTGCAGAGATTTTCTCCCATTCCATAGGTTGCCATTTTGTTGATGGTTTCCTTTGCTGTGCAGAAGCTATTTAGTTTGATGTAATCCCACATGTTTACTTTTGCTTTTATTGCCTTCCTTTTGGTATCAATTCCAAGAAAACATTGCTAAGAATGATGTCAAGGAGCTGGCTGCCTGTTTTCTTCTAGGAGTTTTATGGTTTCAGGTCCTACAGTCAAATATTTAATCCACTTTGAATTGATATTTGTGTATTGTGTAAGATAGGGGTCCGGTATCATTCTTTTGCTCGTGGCTGTCCAGTTTTCCCAACACCATTTGTTGAAGAGACTGTGCTTTCCCCATGGTATATTCTTGGCTCCTTTATCAAAGATTTATTGACCATATATGCATGGGTCAATTTCTGGCCTCTCTATTCTTGTTCCATTGATCCATATGTCTGTTTTTATGCCAGTAACAAACTACTTTGATTACTATAGCGTTCTTAAAAAGTTTGAAATCAGGAAGTGTGATGCCTCCACCTTTGTTCTTTCTCAAGATTACTTTGGCTATTCAGGGTCTTTTGTGGCTCCATATGCAGTTTATGATTGTTTCTTCTGTTTCTATGAAAAATGTCACTGGAATTTTGATAAGGATTTCATTGAATCTATAGCTCACTTTGGACAGTATGGACATTTTAGCAAGATTAATTCTTCTGATCCATTAATACTGAAAACTTTCCATTTTTGCATCTTCTTCAATTTGTTTCGTCAATGTTATATAGTTTTCAGTGTACACATCTTTCATTTCCTTGGTTAAATTTATTCCTAAGTATTTTATTCTTTTTTATGTTGTTGTAAATCACATTGTTTTCTTTTATTTTTCAGTTTTCCTTTATTGAGGTGACATTGGTTTATAACTTCATATAAATTTCAGGTGTGCATCATTATATTTCAATTTCTGTGTAGATTACATCATGTTCACCACCCAAAGACTAATTACCTTTCATCACCATACACATGTGCCCTGACACCCATTTTACCCTTCTCCCTCCTTTCTCCTCTGGTAACTACCAATCTAATCTCTGTATCTATGTGTTTTGTTGTTGTTTTTATCTTCTTCTTATGAGTGAAATCATACGGTATTTTAGTTTGTTCCTCTGTCTTACTTCACTTAGCATAATACCCTCAAGGTACCTCCATGTTGTTGCACATGGCAAGATTTCACCTTTTTTTATAGCTGAGTAGTAAACAATGGAGAAAGGAAAGTCTGTTCAATAAATGGTATTGGGAAAACTGGAGAGCCATATGCAAAAGAATGAAAGTAGACCATTATCTTATACCATACACAAAAATTAACTCAAAACGGATTAAATACTTGGATGTAAGACCTGAAACCATAGAACTTCTAGAAGAAAACATAGACATTACACTCTTCAACATCAGTTTTAGCAGCATCTTTTTTAATACGCTGTGTCATCAGGCAAAGGAAACGAAAGAAAAAATAAACGGGACTACATCAAACTAAAAAGTTTCTGTACAGCAAAGGAAACCATCAACAAAATAGAAAGACAATCTAACAATCAGGAGAAGATATTTGCAAACCATATATCTGATAAGGGGTTAATATTCAAAATATATAAAGAACTCATACATCTCAACAACAAAGAAACAACCTAATTAAAAAATGAGCAAAAGATCTGAACAGACATTTTTTTCAAAGAAGATATACAGATGGCCAAGAAGCACATGAAAAGATGTTCAACGTCACTAATTATTAGGAAAATGTAAATCAAAACTACAATGAGATATCACCTCATACCCGTCAGAATGACTGTAATTAAGAAGACAAGAGATAACAAGTGTTGGAGAAGATGTGGAGAGAAGAGAACCCTCCTACACTGCTGATGGGAATGTAAACTGGTGCAGCCACTCTGGAAAACACTATGGATATTCCTCAAAAAACTGAGAATAGAACTATCATATGATCCACCTATTCCACCACTGGGTAATTATCCAAAGAATATGAAAACATGAATGAGTAAAGATACACGCACCCCTATGTTCATGGCAACATTATTCATAATAGCCAAGACTTGGAAACAACCTAAATGCCCATCAACCGATGAATGGATAAAGAAAATATAGTATATATACACAATGACATTGTTTTCTTAATTTATGTTTCTGATAGTTTGTTGTTAGAGTACAGAAATACAACTGAATTTTGTATATTGATTTTGTATCCTGCCTATTACTGAATTCATTTATTAGTACTAATAGTTTTTTGGTGGAGTCTTTAGGGTTTCTGTATATACAATCATGTCATCTGTGAACAGAGACAATTTTTGTCCTTCCTTTCCTATTTGGATGCCTTCTATTTGTTTTTCTTGCCTAATTACTCTACGGCTTCCAGTAATGTGTTGAATAAAAGTGGCAAACGTGGGCATCCTTGTCTTGTTCCTGATCTTAGAGAAACAATTTTCAGCTTTCCACTGTTGAGTATGATGTTAGGTGTGGGCTTATCATATGCGGCTTTTACTATGCTGAGATACATCCCTTCTATATCTAATTTCTTAGGAATTTTTTTCATGAAAGGATGTGGAATTTTGTCAAATACTTTTTCTTCATCTATTAAGATGATCATAATTTTTATCCTCATTTTATAAGACAATTAGAAGACTGTATTTTTCTCTTCTAAGACTCCTTTTTCCTCTAAGAGTTCTCAAATGCTTGAAATTTTATAATCTTGTGCTGATGATAGAAGATCTAAGGACCTTGAGTGCCATAAATGCTTGAGATCTTGCTGCCTCTACTTCCCAAATATTCCATTTAGTCTGGTCTAGAAATATAGTGTTGTACAATTTTAATCTTTATAGTTAGACAGCTAAATAATTTAAACATACAATAATAATAATAGCATAAAAATGTTCTTTGTAAAGTTACTCTCTTTTAGAATCTTGCCTTCCAGGATTCTAAACATTAAATGAAATAACGTGTTTTAAGGATTAAACATGATGCCTCCTACATAGTGACTGAATAAATGATAGGAACTCTGTCTTTATGACCAAATCTTGATAGTCCACTGTACTCAGATGGAAATAGTAGATGGACTCTTTTGTCTCAATTGACCTATGAAGCAGAAACAAAGGCCAGTATTCGTGACATTGTATTTTTCTGAATTGGCTAAAGTACCTAGTCCTTTTGCTCACCTAGATCAAAAGTATTCAAGATAAAGTCATGTTGTTCAAAAACACATGAAGAAAAGTGCTTCTTTTCATAGAGTAGTATTTTTCAGGTGGAGATTTTTCACTAATAATTCTTGGAAGATTTGTTTTTAAATGATAGTTTACATTTTACTAACTTCTAACATCCACCCAGAGCATCGCTTCTCAAAACATTCTCCACTGAGAAAAACAGTGTTCCACGATGAAATGATTCTGGGAAATGCTCCACACTTTATCCCCACCTTGGATATAAACATCACACACTTAAAACCCGAGAAACTCTGCAGTTTAACTTTGATTAACTCAGTTTCAAAAAACTTATTTCACCATCAAATCTTTTCATGTAAACATTTTTTCACATTCTGATAATTTGGCACGTACTGGCTAAAGAGTATGTTTCAAATAAGCCAAACAGGGCAGCAAGATGTGGAGCAGAAGTAAGGGCCCAGGGAATAAGAGAGACTGTGTGGAGCCGTGAACACAGAGGTGCCTAGGAATTCAGCGAAGAGTGATTGGAAACTTAGGGAAGGAAACTGGGGACCAAGAATGGAAATATCTTCCATCTCCAAGGTTGCTGAGGGAGCCGAATGGAGAAATACGCTCAACCTTGGAACCGGAGTGTAAAAATCAACGTGTTCATAGCCAGAAAGTAATCCTGGAGGTCGTTTCTGAGAGGGTCTATGATTCACAACAGCTCCGGAAGCTATTTCAGTTCGGGAGTCTCATTATCCTTGAGTTTCAACCAAGTCAAATCAATGGTTGAAAGAACCGGAACTACAGGGCGTGTCTAGTGTCAGCCAGGAAGCCTGAGGCGACTTGTAAATTATCTTAGCAGGGCAATTCTGTGTTCTGTAAACTAGTGTTTTGTGTTTTTGTAAAATATTTTCTTTATTTCAATTTGTTTGCCTCACTGTTTCACTAGTAAAATCTTTTGAAAACTGCCAGTCTACCTAGCAATAAAAGGATATAATTTTTCTTTAATAAACTGACTCTAGAAATACTAAAGTATGTGATGTCATTAGCAGTGGACTTACCAATTTGATTCTCCCCAAAACTGGTAGAGCTCCGGGATATTTTTTATTGAATCCTTTAAATCTGAATTATTAGGAAGGGTTATCTGTCTTCCTCCCACAAGGATTGGTTTGCTGTATGTTTCTCTCTAACTTGTGGGTGAAGTACACACTTATATCCTCAGTTAAAAAGTATATAGCTGTGGAATATTATTTCACACATGCTGTGTAACTGAAAGTTTCTATGTTCCTACATGTTATGTCCTAAAGATAAAATTTTTTAACATGGAATATGTATTTTTAGTGCTAATCACACCTTTAGGTACCACATGTATTTAAATAAGACTAAAATAGAAGAACATATTTATTTCTCTGTCAATAGACGTCACAGAGTTTTTTTGAAAAATGCTCATACTTTTGGGGGAGAGAACCAAAAAGTGGAACTCCTTTTTATGTATAATAAGACTCTTGGAAAAATTATCCAATATAAGAAGAAAGTAAAAATAAATAAATAAATAACCCACACAACCTCCAATTTAAAAACGTACTAGTTTGATTTCCAATATAGAATTTGTGTTCATATCTTTATTTAGCAGCATTACGGTTGTTTTTTTCCATTTGCTGTCCTCATAATTTAGTAGTTAACCTTCTTGTTTTTAAAAAGAAGTTCTGCCAAAATATGCTGAGCAAGTTGTTTGTTTCTAAACCCCGAAAAATCAAAAGTAGCAAGTAAACTTTATTATTATGACATTTTAATTATGAGTGCATTTACGTATTTTTTCTTTTGATCTTTGGATCACCTTATGATTCTGGAGTTTAAATTTGTGAACTTAGCGGATCATAATCATTTAACTAAAGAGTAATGCTAACCCACGTTTATATATAAATAAAGTTATGTAAATAAAGCTATCCCTCTACTTTTCAAAATAATTTTAAACTTTACGTTTATGTTGTGTCAGGGTTTTCATATATATAATTTCATCTGATTACCCAATGGCTCCTGATCCTACCAGATCAAATATTGCTCTCCCCAGGGCTTCTTGTCCCTTTGGGTTGTTTGTTTGCTTGTTTGTCATTTACAAATAAGGAAACTGAAGCTTACAGATGGAAAATGATCTCTCCAGAGTCATACAAAATAGTAGGTGGCTGCTCTGGATCTAAAGCTAAAAATTCATCGCTCTTTCCATGACACTGGGCTCCCTCTCAGTATATAAACAGTTTAACTCCGAGTTGAAAAGAGTGGGATCAAAAATGTAACTGCTCTTTCTTAAGCTGGTTATTAACCAAAAGAAACCTTTTGAATGGGTGGCAGAAAGGAAACGAGCAGCCCTGTATTATAGGATGAGAAAGGAATGAGATGGAATCGTGGAACGTTGGTGCCATTTCTTTCTCAACAAATCATTTCCACAGGAGCCTGTTGAGTGAGCACTGTGCACCCAGCTGTATTCCATATGCTCAGGATAGAAAGATAATATGACACGAACCCTGGAATCGAGAGGGTCACACTCTACATAAATACAACCCATATGTGGATGAGTATCTATGATAACGTGGTAAGTTCTTTAGTCTCTACAAAGTTCTATGGGGCAGTAGCAGGACAGATCTGGTTTTGTCAAGTGTTCTGGTCTGAATGTTTGTGTCTCCCAAAAATGCGTACTTTGAAATCCTAACCCCCAATGTGATGATATTTGGAGGTAGGCCTTTGGGAGGTGATTAGGTCATGAGTGTGGGGTCCTCATGAATGGGATCAGTGCCCTTATAGAAGAGACCCCACAGAGCTCTCTCTCTCTGCCTTGTGAGAACATGATTAAGAAGAGAGCCGTTACCAGGAACCAAATGGGCCAGCACCTTGATCTTGGACTTCCCAGTCTCGAGAAATGTGAGAAATAAATGTCTGTTGTTTAGGTGACCCAGTATGTGGTACTTTTGTTACAACAGCCTGACCTGACTAAGACATGGGGTCCGGAGCTCATGCAGTCTGATGTGTGTATGGAAATGAGGGGAGGGAGTAAGAAAAAGACTACAAAACGGTAAATATAAAATGAGATACAGGGTCTTGGAAGGGGCCCGAGCAAAGGAAAGTGCCTGAGTTTAAGCTTCTTTAATGTCACAGGAATTGTAATAATAGAAGAGAGAGGAGCCTGGTGGAGACTTTTGAGCAGAGTTATCTAGAGGGAGAAGCTGGCCAAGTGGGAAGACCTGGCAGCAACTGCGGCTAGCAAGGACCCCAGCTGAGAATCCCAAGGAGAGGAAAGAAAACAAATCGGTCTCTCACAGAAAAGGCCTCAATGACTCTGTATACAGACCCCTAATGTGCTTCCCTGTCATAGAAATTATTCTATAATGTGTTTAAAATAAGATGGATAAATTTGAGCAACTACAACCATTTTCCCAGTTAAAAAAAAGGAATTTTTGCCACTATATGATAAGATATAGTTTTAAAAAGTGATATCCTCAAAAAGAATTTGTCTTTAAAATGTGAATTTAAAATAAGTGGGGATGGCTTGTATATAACAAAGAACAAAGTCTTGTTGCAAGAACATGATGAATGCAGCACAAATAGGTAGAGAATGTAGCACTGGGCGAGCAAGCAACTCTGAACCTATGACATTAACTCAAAAATAGAGCCGATAAAACGGAGAATATGGCGTTTCCTAATATTACTCCTAGTTAAGAATTCATTAGTTAATTTATTTGTTCAACAAATAGTCATTGAATGTTTACTAGGTGACATGAGCCCTTCTAAATGCTGGAGAAGCAATCTTGAAGAAAACATAGAAGAATAAAATCTTTGATTTCATGAAGCTTATGTTATGGACAGAAAACTGTATAAGGATAACAAATAAATGAGTAAAACATACAGTATGTTAGATAGTGATAAATACCTTAGAGGAGCACTAATAAATTAATCAATAAAGCAGAAATCGGGGTGAGAGTATGCCAGGAAGATGAGTGTTGCTATTTTAAAGAGCACAATTGGGGGAATCCTCATACATAGGAGAAGATTTGAAAAGAGGGAGTAAGCAAAGGGGCCATTCCAGGAGAGGGAACAGCTAGTGCCCACATGCTAGAGTGTCTTACAAATTCCATGGTAAGAACATTCTAAAAACAGAATGCCAATGCATTTAATTTGCGGCTTGATAGTTACATGTGTGTAGGTTATAAACATATTATAATACTGAATATAACTAATACTTTTTTATAATTATAATTGATTTGTATATTTTCATTTTTTTTAGTTACAACTGACAAATAAAATTGTAAGGTATTTACAGTGTACAATTTGATGATTTGATATATATACACACATTGTAAAAGGATTTCCCCCATCCGGTTGGTCAACACATCCATTTAAATGATCAGAAATGATTCAAGTCCAAATAGGTGAATTCCTTTAATCAGTCAAATTTATTAATTTGGTTGAATTATATTTAGCAACCTAGGAAATGTATTCCTTAAATTCCCCAAGTCTATCTCAAATTTTGTTTTATTCGGTGATGAATAGTTTAATAATAGAGACTCTCTTCCAGATATTTTAAATCTTTAAGTAATATGGATGTCCATTGGGGTCACTCTGTCCTTTAGGATTTATAAACAATTAGTTTAATTCTTTCTGCCATATTCCTTGGAGGGTTTGATCTCCCCAAATGTTACACACCTTGTGATCTTTCTCAAGGTCAGCTCGTTATTCAGCTTCAAGTCTCCCCGAGTTCCCAATCTGAATGGCGCCTCATTGATCCCACCAGCTGATTCCATTTTTTTCCCCCAAGACCAGATATGGTTCCCAATTGTCCCTTATGCTTGATTTCCCCAGACAACATTCACAGCAGGGATTTCCATGTCTATGAGACTCTATTACATTTTGGGACAGTAAGATTACCTTGAGGTGTTTTTAGAAATATTCAACACTGGAATTGCTCTATCTTGGTGTTTCTTCACAGATCTCCATGGCCACCCACCTCTTCATTAAACATGATGTTCATGGTCCCTCCTGTGTTATCCCACACCAACCTTCTTTCTTCCGTGCTCTCCTTCACTCCAAAATTTCCTTTTATTTTCTTTGTGCAGAGAAATTTAGTTCTCTTTGTTTTCCATTCTGCAAATTATCCCTTGAGTGTTTCATATTCTTTCTTCTATAGGTACAGATAAAATCCCCTGGAAAGAAATCATACACTCCCCATTTTCCTCTGTTTTGAATTTTAAAGATCATTTTTCTCCCTGTACACTTACTATAACTCTTCAAAACAAGAGTTATTATTTTTTGTTTGTTTTTCAGAGGTGAAATCTAAAGCTTGAAGGAGTTAAGTATTTTGTCCAAGGCCACACAGTGGAGTCTAAACTTGTCTGTTCCTGAGCCCCATGCCCTATCTGAACTCAACAGCACCATCTAGCAAAGCCATGGCCAAGCAAAATGGGCAGCATCCTTAGATAGGATGCTGGAAGAGAATATTCTTATTATTGTGCATCTGGAATATTCTGAGCAGGTCATGGATGGCATAAAACAACTGGACTCATTTTAGGGAAGTGTAATTAATATTATAAAATGGGTAAAGTGTTCTATGTATATGATATCAGGTTTTTTAAAACAGGATCCCTCAAAGTGCAAAAATTTCAGGGCATCAGTGATATAATCCAAGACTGTAAACTCAGAGATGCTATGAATTGCGAAAATTTCAGGGCATCAGTGATATAATCCAAGACTGTAAACTCAGAGATGCTATGAATTGCGTGGATGTTCTTTCCCACATTTGACCACTATGTGTTAAAATTAGTATATGGGAGTGGAGATAAATCTTGAGAAATTATATTTAGACCAAAATTTAAGGAATACTGTATTATATAGCAATTAATAACATTGATAGCCTCATGATTCCAAACAACAGTGCCATGGGCTTTCACTGCAGTTTTTAAACCTTTAAAGTAGTTTTGATTAAGGCTTGACATCACAATGTGCAACCTTCCTCTTCCAAAAAGCATTCCTAGAATGAATTTACTGTTCTGACCTGTGATTTCTTGTCCTTTTACATGTTATCATTAGATGGACACTATCATTTTTCACAAAAATTTTCTAATTTAATAAATATTTCAATACAGAAAAATCTTCTGCGACTGGCTAACAAATGCAGAGGTTTTAATGCATTTCATATAACACCTGGTGCTGTTGACAATAGATAATTATGCTGAAGTTAATTCAGACATGAAAATGAGCAGTGCTTTCTAGTATCTGGTTATTTACCAGAGTATCCTTAGGGTGTGAAATTCTTGTGGGTTATTCTGTGCCAAAAATTAAGCCAAGGCTGCCTTGGAAGTAAATGATAAATCTCAAACCTGAAACACATTTTCTCTAAGTCAGAGACGGTATTAGATATCTACTGATGCGTAACAAATCACCACAAACGTAGTGGCTTAAAACAACACACAGTTGTTATCTTACAACTTCTGGGGGTCAGGAGTCCAGGCACGGCTTAGCTGGGTTCTCTGCTTCAGGGTTTCTCACAGGCTGCAGTCAAGTTATCAGTCAGGCTGTGGTCTCCTAGAAGCCTTGACTAGGGAAGTACCTGCTTCCAAGCCTTTGTGGTTGTTGGCTGGATTAAGTTCCCTGAAGGCTGTTGAACTGAAGGCCTCATTTCCTTGCTGGGTGTTGGCTGGAGGGCATCCTCAGTTCCATATGCCCTCTCCATATGGCAGCTTACTTCATCAAAGCCAGCAAGGGAGACGGTCTGCCAGAGAGATGGAAGTTACTATCTTATGTCATCTATTCAAGAAATGGCATTCTGCCAGTTTTCCTATAATCTATTTGTTAGAAGCAAATCATTAGGCCAGTGCACACTCAAGTGGAAGGAGTTAGACACTGGGACCATTTGGGACCAGCTTAGTGTCTGGTCACTGAAGAGACATTGAAAGATAGAACTTGCACCATGACAATCATAAGAGGAAAGGCATTTCACACTCTTCTACTCTTATGCCATAGCCAGTTGAGGCTAGTTCTTGATATAAGTAAGATAATGATGTTCTGTGGAAGTAAGAAACGGAGCTGGGCAAGTCATAGACACCCAATAGTTGTTGGGTGGTTGGTTAGTTGCTTTTATATGTTGTAATTCTGAGATTTTAGAGGTTATCTGGTAGGCCTGATCTAAAAGCTACTTATCTCCTTTGAGATTTTGTTTCAATATCTTTTTGTTTTTGTTGCTATTGCTATTGTATCCTACTAAAACTCGTCTTGCAACTTTGACAAGTTATATCTTTCTGTGTCTTATTTTCTTAGTCTATATCTTTGTTAATTTTTTTTAAAAAACCCTTTCTTGTCTTATAGGAATATTAAGAATGAAGATGAGGTAAGATAAGTGAAATTAGGTTAAACTCAAAAGAGTGAGACACTATGTAAATACGAAGATCTCCTAGAGTATAATAAAAATTACAGTAAAAGTAACACCTACTTGAAATCATTTTAAAAGAGTGATGATAGTAAACCTCAAATGCACACTTAGGTCTCTATTCTGATATTGCTTACCTATGTATAGTGTAGTAAACACAAGGGTGACCTTTAAAAATGGTACTTGAGAGGAGAAAGACAAATTAACCACTGTGTGGTCATCAGCAGACTGCGCAGCCAGGAGCTGACACCCACACACTCACCGCCACCGCGGGGAACAAACACGGTTGAAGCTCTTTGTGCTCTGACTTTGGTCACTCTGGGGACAAATTCTATTAACAGCTTTGCCTTGGGCATGATGTTGGGTTGCAAGTACTGAACGCTGACTTGTCCCTAGTAAGGAGTTTTACTATGTCAACATTCTAATTAGCATCCACGAGGAAGGTGCTTGTTATCCTTGGCTTAGTTGCCTCTGTAATCCTGACAAACCATTCAATTGAAGAGTACTGTTGATGTAGTGTATAGCAGCCTGTGGCTTTCTTTGAAAGGGTATATTAAAGCTGGATCCAGATTACAAATGTTTAACCTGGCAAACAGCACTATGACCTCTAAAACAAATATTGTGTCATTAATATAGCAGTGTCCACAGCTGGGACAGGCAACCTAAAATGTGCTGTCTGTAAACATTTTCAAATTATATTTGAGGTCCTTAATTAACCCCATTAGGCTTACCGATTGGAACAACCACCCAATCAGTATAAAAGGACAACTGAATAAAGAGAGAGATATGGTTATTTTTATACATACATTATAAATTCTCTGGAGTCTTTGGTATTACATCAGATTTAATGTTACCTGAAAATTATCTTTTTTCCCTCTAAGTGGTCAAATTTTTTAACATGTCAGAACAAAATGGAATTAAGAATAATGACACCCATCATTGAATCATTTTAGAGTAAGTTTAGAGGAAGTGAGTTTCCATTGCATCTAAGGAAGTTACCTTAGAGCTCCTCTAATACCAATCCGCCTCAACTTACAGATGAGAAGACTGAGACCCAAAGTGGCTAAGGGACCCAGACACAAGTGGAAATCGAGACCCACAATTGTACTGCTATGCTCAATAAACTGTCAACATATATTAAAATTTTTTATCATGGACTTTTATATCAATGGGATAGTTTTCTTTCCAGCAATGAATGTAAGCCGATGTTTGGTACTTTAACCTAGTGTTATCTAAAATTATACTGAAGAAATAAGTCACATTATCATGAAAACTAGGGTTGTTGCTAAAAGTTCAAATCACCTATAGACAATTGCATGTCTTTGTTTTATGTTGCGCTTTCCATCTGAGACTGATGGACTGGATTTAATTGTGATCTCTCCACTGTTCAGAAGTGTTTTCCTCACTATGGTAAAGACTGTTAAAGTCCTCTGGTTTCTGGTAGTAGTTATTCATTTGCATAACCTGGCATCTTTTACAGTTCTGACTTTTTATCTGGACTCTCCAGTCTTGGCCTGCCCTGTGCTGGTCTCCAGCAGCGGTTTCCTTGCAGACTTTAATTATGGCCCAGGATATGAAGTTGTGCTTCAGTGTTTCTTTAAACAGTGGTTCTTTTCTCTGACTGCCCATCCTCCTTATGTCTGATAATGATTATTCACAATATAGCAGCTACCTGACGTCTCCTGCCATCTGTTATTCATAAATGTTTATATCAGGAGAATATTATTGCAGTGGGCTTTACCACAACAAAGTATAATGTATTACAGTTTAAATTTCTCTTACCGTTCATTCATTCATCTGTCATCCAGCCATTAAAAAAAAATTATGGGGCCCGGCCCTGTGGCAGAGTGGTTAAGTTCCTGCGCTCCACTCTGGTGGTCCAGGGTTTCACCAGTTTGGATCCTGGGCACAGACCTAGCACCGCTCATCAAGCCACGCTGAGGTGGCGTCCCACAAAGCATAACTAGAAGGACCTACAACTAAAATATACAACTATGTACTCGGGGCGCTTTGGGGAGAAAAAGAAGAAGAAAAAATAGAAGATTGATAACAGATGTTAGCTCAGGGCCAATCTTTAAAAAAAACATTAATGAGGATTTATACATTCTTGATCAAAGAATTACCAGGTTTAAACATCAGAGGAAGTGAGCCATGGTTGGGGGTATAGAAGACTATTAGATTGTCTAATAGGAAACACATGAAAAAGTCTCAACCCCTTCCTCCTTCTCTACATATCTCAACTTCTGGATTTCCCCTGCTTCATCTATTTTCTGAATCAGTTTGAACAATTGTCATGTCAACATATTACTTCAAATATTGTTGAAAAGGCAGTACTTGGGAGAATGTATTCCAGAGAAATCTGTTCCTTTAGCTTCCCCCATGCTCTCTCTGTATCTCCTTCTCAATATCTAGGTATAGCAAAACAAACAGCCAAAACCAAAACCAGCCAACGAAACGGAAAACCAAGCAACCCAAATAAAGTCCCTCAAGACAAGGAGCTCTCCATTTAGAAGGGGAGACAGCAAACTTGACACACAATTACACTACAAATGCACACATGAATGCAGAGGTCGCTACAGGAGCATGGCGGAGGAACTTCTTAAGGAAAGGGAGCAATAAGCCAAGTGGGCTTGACAGGAGCCTTCAACCACATGGAAAAAGAGGGACGGGCATTCCATGTATCTACAGAAATGTATACAAAGATACAGAGGCATGAAAAAGCACGGCATGTGTTCCGAGCAGGCTGGTATTGCCAAAGACGAGCGCATTATGGATAAGTAGAAACTTGAGTTGGAGAATTGGGCAATCGCCATAATGGCCTGGTGAGCAATGTTAAGCAATTTGAATTATATCCTGAAAGCAAAGGAAAACTATTAAAGGATGTTGAAACATTATTTTCTGATTTTATAAACTTTCTGATACATAAAACATTTACTGTAGAAATGCAGGGAAATACAGAAATGAGGAAATTGGGAAGTTTTATATTCTTGTGAGGTTGTTAAACATTTTGCCCAATAAGGAACTGTGCATTATTAGAAAAATCAAGACTGAAATTACTGAAGTAATTTTTTCCTAGGATTAAATGCATTTATCCTTTTTCATAGCTGATCATCCATTTCGAGAGTTCTTGCTAATTTTCCAGAATCTTCTTCAGATAGGAGATTTTCCGTTTTAATATAATCACATTTCACTCAGATGTGATTGTTCAAGGTCCAACTTCTTGAGTTCTAAATGAACTTGATTAGCTTCAAGGTAAAATTTCATTTCCCATGAATGCTATCTCCAGAACCAAAATTGAAGACGTAGAAATGCCAGAAATGCATTTTCCCTCCTTCTTTTATTTCTTTTCGTCCATTTGTTCATTGCGTAAGCCTTCTGACTGCTCTGTGTAGAATGGATGGTGTGAGCCCCCAGAGGCAGACTGGGCAGGAGGCAGTCGTAGGCGCCTTCGTTGTTCTTCTCCCAGTTCCTGGCAGGGAGTAGCATCGAAGCAGTGAAAATATTTAAAGAGCAAGAAGACGATCTTGTAACTGTTTAAACAACAGCACACCAATGTTTGTCTTCTGTACTCACCACGGGTCCTTTGAGCTACACCAAATAGTAAAAAGGATGAGCCGTGCGTGCCATTTTTTGTTTCCCCACCACAAAAATGCCCCAGGAGGACGTGGGTTTTTGTCTGTTCGGTTCCCTGATATATCCCAAGTGCCTGGGAGACTTTATGACACGTGGGGAGGCTCAATAGATACTAATTGAATTAACAAAAGGTTTTTATTTTGTGTCCTTTTTCTTTCTGAAACTTCTCTTTGCTTCTGACGACTTCTCTAATTTACCAAATGGGGCTGAAGTAGGTACCAAAGGTGGGAAAACTGTTGGAGCTGTCTTCCTGCCACCCCATAAGGACAGTTCCCAACAATGCTAGATCAAGACACACAGTGTCCTTTGCATTTGTGTATTAAGATTTCTGTCAGCTTAGGTAGCAAATAAATGCATTTATTCCCCATAGTGTTTGTTTATTTTTATTTTAACTACCATTGTTTTCTTTTTTCTTCCTTTATTTTTACTTTGACATCCTTTCCACAGATATCTCTCTTCTAGCCATTTTCTAAGATTCTTCTCTTAAACTTTTTTTCCCTCCACTCCACTTGAGGCCAGCAGCTTCAAAGGGTCTTGATTAGTTCCATATTGTCATTAAGAAGCCGTTTCCAGAGGTAGTGATTACAGAGAGAACCAAGCCTGTACATTGTTAACATGCTTCATTCTGTCTGGAGCCTTGCTAGAAAAGTTTCTGGTTCAATACTATAATTCTAACTTTAATCTCGGCGACCGGCAAAATCAATTACCTATAAGAAGTTAATGGTTAAAGGGAGGTAGCTATAAAGATGGTTAGGGAATTAAATGAGTCAAGGAAGCTCTATATTCAAAGCAATTAACCCAAAAAGGGTCATCTCAAATAACAACACCTTTAGTGCACCTACAGAGTGCAGGGTACTATGTTCAAAATGAGTGTGTATGTATGTTTCTGAGTTTAATTTTGGTAAGTTTGATTCTTTATATCTATATTTTTTAAAATTTAATTTTCTTTAGTTATTACTACCTACAAATAGAAATTGTTACATCTATCTTCGAGGCAATTATAATTCGTAGGTAAATAGGACACACACACACACAAACAGCCTTCCTTAAAAAAAAAGAAGGGGCCAGCCCCATGGTGTAGTGGCTAAGTTCACTCACTCTGCTTTGGTGACCCGGGATTCACAGGTTTGAATCCTGGGCACAGACCTACACACTGCTCATCAAGCCATGCTGTGGTGGCATCCCACATACAAAATAGAGGGAGATTGGCAGAGACATTAGCTTAGAGACAATCTTCCTCAAGCAAAAAGAGGAAGATTGACAACAGATGTTAGCTCAGGGACAATCTTCCTCACCAAAAAAAAAAAAAAGAAAGAAAAAATATTGAAAGCCAATGTTATCAAAGACATAGCAGAAGAGAGAATAAAAATATTTGAAATGCAAGAAACATGTCTGTAGAAAAATATTTCTTGAATCAAATTTCTGTAATAATTGGGTAAAATTGAAGATGAAATTATTTGGCCTTTCATGGTAAAATTAAGCATTTATTTGATAACAATAAGTTAAGAAGAAGTGTATCGTGAAGCGTAGATAACCAGTTTCACAAGCCACATGGCCACCACCCTGAGACTTGCTGGGAGTTCCTCTTGGGGAGCAGGAGAGACACATTTGGACTTTAACTCAAGCTCAAGTCATTCCTTGGGATCACTGAACTGATAGAAGAAGTTGTGATAAGAGGAGGATTAATTCGTCAGTAGTGTTGAGATGCCCCGGCTCCCTCCTCCCGACAAGAATACTAGGAATAGTTTTAGGGTTAGTGAGACAGGAGGAGCAGACGGAGAGGTCTGGGCACTGGTCCAAGAGAACATCTGAAATAAACACTGGGGATGAAGGCAGAAACCCAGCCAGACGGAATGGTCCTGATTATGATCTAATGGTCCTAATTAGTGTGGGTCAGACAGAGAAGCCACAATTGATGCTCTCACAGGTAATCTAGGATTGAATCCTTGTCACTACAACTACCTTTTAGGGATATTTGGTTTAGAAGTAGAGGACTGTCTCCAGACCCCTTTCAGCAGTAAGGAAGAGCCCCACATATCTGATCAGTTCTGATTTACATCAGAATGGTGCTCTGCCTTAATCATTATCATTGGCAGACGGACAGGACCGCAGTACACAGAGGCTGGCATTTGGGCAAGAGGTTGATATATGACGTACTGAAGGATTGTTGTAGAATCCACAATATTGAAGCTATAGTCCCTTCTATGTCAGTGTTGTGTTATAGTCCATGCTGTGAATACACTGCCATCTATTTTACCCCTTCCATTGATGGGCATCCAGCTTATTTTATTATTATTATTATTATTATTATTGTTAACGCTGCTCTGAAGACTCGTTACATGCTTCCCTGTGCACACGTGAAAGATTTTTTCCTAAACTAAGAGTCAAATTGCTGGGTTACAAGATGTATATATCTTTGCCTTTCAAGGTAATGGCAAATTGTTTCCAAAGTGGTCATCCAATTTGTACCCCCAAAAGTTGTGCACGAGTTCCTGTCGATCCACAATCTTACCTACACTTAATAGTGACAGATTCTTAATTACTTTTTCTAATCTGGTGTATAATAGTATTCCATTATCATCTAATAATTAATAATCTGCTGATTATTCTATATCCCTTATTACTATTACTAGCAGACTGAGCATCTTTTACACTTTTTTGTCATAAAAATGTTCTCCTATATTTTATCTAAAAGTTTCTAAGATTCACCTTTTATATTTAAGCCCTTGATCCCTTGACCCACCTGTAATTTATGTTTTTACTCCCTTTTCAAATTCCGGATTAAAATATCTCAAAGAATGAAACTTTAGAATTCAAAGACAATGTCAATATCTCATTATGAAATCTTCTAAATAATGCATCAGTCATTCCTATATTATGTGTGCAAAATAGTATCTGGCCTTGGCTTGATTGCTTGCAGTGACAGGAGCTCATCATTCCAACTATGATAAGGTTCTTCCCAAAGATTAGCTGATAGCTGTCTCTCTGCAATTCCCAACTGATTAGAGGTTTTTTTTATTTTTGGAGAAATCCCAGAGAAGGCTATGTTAGATTGCAAAAATTCCCCTGATCCTTCACACTTCCCTGTGTCTACATCTCCTATACCTCTTCCCATCAAGGAATGGGAACTATTTCCTGACCACTTAAATCTGGGCTGGTCTTGTGACTTACTTTGACAGGCAGAAAGTGCCAGAAGTGATGGTGTACCAATTCTGAGCCTTGACATTAAGAGGCTTTGTGTGCATTGGCCAGCTGTCATGGGACACCTCCCGGGCTGTGAGAAGAAACCCAAACTGGCATGCTAGAAGGTTAGAGACCACCTGGAACCGAGATGAGTCATCCCAGCTGAGCCCATCCTAGCCCATCAGCCTATAGCTAGTTATCGACACGTGAGGAAGTGTGGTGGCGATCACTGAAACCAGGAGAACTGCCTGTTTGAGACCAGCCTAAATTGACTGACAGAATTAAGAACTAAATAGTTGCTCTGAGCCACTAAATTTTGAAGTGGTTTATTATGCGGCTATCACTAACTGATATAAAGACAAATTTCCTTTCTCTATATCAATCTTTACACCTATGCTGCAAAAATATAATTCTATGGCGACTTTTCAGAAAACTACCCAATTCAACAGCATTACCTTTCAAATTTGATGATACTAACCTGTATTCGTCACCATGAACGTCTTTGAATGAATGATGTAATCGTCAATGATGAAATTTATGAATCAATGTCGAAATAAACTACCACCGTAACAATAAAATAAAATCAAGTTCCACAGATGAAGAATCAAAGAACACACTCAAAAGTAGTCAGACAAATATTAAACTTATAGAATTATTTAAAATAAAATATTGGAAATGTGGTGATTTAGATGTAATTCTAAAACTATGAGGTAGGTTGAACTGGTATCATCCATTTTACATGTGAGTTAACTCAGGTTTCAAGAGATTAAATAATGTGTAAAAGCTCACTGAGCTAACAAGAGAGCAGAGCACCAATCAAACCCCAAGCATCTCTGATCCCACAGTCCCTGGTCTTTACCACCATGACAGAGGTTCTCAGCCCTGGCTGCATATTAGAATCATTTGGCGAAGCTTTTTTAAATGTCAGTTCCTAGACCCCTTTCCAGAAAAATTAAGTCAGCAACTCGGGGGGCTGCAGGAAAATGGCCCTTTTTTCAAAACTCCTCAAATGATTCTAGAAATGAAGAGTTAAACTCCATTGAATTATACTTTGCATTTCTAATGAAATTGTTAATCCCTGATAGAGCCTAGATGACCCTTCATGGCTTAACCCCAGCCCATCTCGACCCTTATGTTGCATCTCTTCTCCACGCATGGATTATTAGCATTAACTAAATACAACTTTAATCTTTCAAGAAAAATCCAGCTGTGAGATGGATTTAGAATTCACACAAGGACCATTGAATCATGTTGATTCTACACTTGAATTTACCACAAACTTGCTTATGTAACCTCAAACAAGTCCCTTCATCCCACAAAGCCGCAGCATCCTCATGGACCCAGTCAGATGGGAGCTGTTTCTTATCCAAGACCTCACAGTATTTTAAAAACGTAATATGATTCTGAAGATATTCCACAATTTATGGGAGTTTTTAATTGGCAATAGACTAGCAGCTTACCACCGAAAGCAATCACGTAAGAATTCAAGACTCAGTGAATTTTTTGTATTTCACTGCCATCTGTTGGATTTCAGTTGTATCCGAGATGCTTTAGGTTTTTCACATACAGATCAATTCACATTTAACAGTCCCGTGCACCTTGGGGATGAAGGTATGTGCTCTGTTGAGTAAAATCAGATTTCCTTGCATCATCATCTAAGACTAAGCCTATTGGAAAGGCTAAATATTCTATTCAGGAAATATATCTACAGACTTCCATTCTTACTACCTGTGATAGTTATAAGTTCATTCACCAGAGACGACTCAGACCAAAATGATAGGATTACAAAAATTAAAAAAACACCAACCAAGTATCTTCCAGGTCAAGATCGAGCTGAAAGGTGTTAATAAGGTATTCGTATATTTAAGTTGTTAATAATTTAGGCAGACTTGCCAATATTGGCGCATAGATTTTTATTTGGGAGAAAGATGTAGGTAGGGGGCTAGAACTATGAACAATGGAAGGAATCAAAATATTGACAAACTATTTTTGAAAATCATTGCATACAGTTTTTCTGATGGGCTAGTGTATGCAACAGCTGTCTGCAAACAATTTGAGAGGTATCATGCAGTAATCTGGGGTCTCCATCGGAAGATAAACCAAAAAAAAAATTTATTTTCTTGCTGCACATTTTTTCCAAATTATAATACATTCTGAAGAAGAGAATTTATTCTTAACTGAAGATAGATTGTAGCTGATAGTCAGCATCAACTTTTTTCAGCATTATATGCAAAAAATTCAAACAATAGTTGAAAGACTTTTACAGTGAACATTTATCCATAACCTAGATTTAGACATTAATATTTTACTATACTTGATTTATCGCATATCCACTCCTTTATTCATCATTGCTCTATCGCATTTATCTCCTTTTGTTGATGCAGATATCAGTATGCTTCTCCCTAAATACTTCAGCATTGGTATTGTTAGCTGGAGTTCAAAATTTCCTTAAAATTATGGAAAATTTACATACAAAATGCACAAATATTAAGGGCAAATTTGCTAAGTTTTGACAAATGAATACACCAAGGTAATCCTATTCCTAACAAGATATAGAACATCGTGATAATACCAGGAAATTTCCTCAGTATCTTTCCCAGTCAGTCTTCAATCTTTACCCCAGAGAAAACCACTCTTTTGACTTTTCCATCTGAAATTGGTTGTGAATTATTTTTTAGAATTTCTCATAGAGACATACGGCGTATGTTATTTTATGTACTACTTAGTTCACTAAGCATGGTTTTGAGATTCACTCATGTTTGTTTTACGTATCAGTAGTTAGTTCCCTTTTTATTGCTTAATGCCATTCCACTGTATGATTATATTACAGTTTGTTTATGTATTTTCCTGTTGATGGACACGCTGGTTGTTTCCAGTTATGGGCTATTTTGACTAGAGCTGCTAGGAATGTTTTTGTACAAAACTTTTGTGAAAATGTAGTTTCATTTTTCTTGGGTAAATATATAGGAGTGAAATTGTTTAATATTAGGGAAAATGTAATTTTAGCTTTATAAGCCACTGCCTGGTTTTCTCAAAATGGTTGTATTATTTTATATTGCTACCAACAATGTATGAGTGTTCCAGTTGCTCTAAAACTTTGTCAAATATTTGACATTGTCAGTCTTTTAGATTTTAGCCTTTCTTATTATTGGGCTTGTGTTAGAATCTACAAGTCAATCTGGGGACAAGAGGATTGACATTTTAGTAATACTAATATTTCCAATCCATGATTGTGGTATGTCTCCATTTACTTAAGTTTTCTTTAATTTCTGTCAGTAATATTTTTATAGTTCTGAGCATGCAAGTCTTACACATATTTTGTTAAAATATTTATTCCCAGGGATTTTTAAATTTTATTTCCCTCCATTTTTTCTGCCATTATGAAAACAATAGATTTTCATATATTAACCTTGTATCTTGAAATTTTTCTACATTTACTTGTTCATTCTAGTAGTTCTGGAGTTATTACAGGAATTTGTATGCAAATAACTATTTGCTTTGCATGTGTAGACAGTTTTACTGCTTTTTTTCCTGATATTTATGATTAGCGTTTCTTTTCCTTGCCTTATTGCTATGGCTATGACCATGATGAATAAAAGCGATAATATCTACATAAAGTATCTGGAATTCTGCACAGGAGATTTGTCACTTTTCCCCTATTTATTAATTTATTAAATCATTTATTTATATAAGTACGGATTCACAGGTATTTATTTTATGTTTTAGGTTGTAACCTATAATACTTTATTTTGTTGCTTATATTGTTTCTGCCTTGGCCAATCTTTCAATTGGCTTCTGTCCCTCTTTACTATGCTTTCATCAATGTGGGAGTGTTTTTTTTTTTCCTTTGAGCACTTCCTTACTTTGTGGCATTACAAGATGATCCAGCTCAGCTTGTATATCTCCTGCTCCAGTTGTAGAATCATCCATTTCTCCTAGGTGTCCTGGTTTCTTTCATTGGAGAATACTCATAGAAACTGAAAGCTGGGTACTTGGTATATTCATCACTACTGGGAAGTTATTGATTTTAAGCCCTTGTTGCTACAGAACAAGGAAATATGTATGTTTATATAATCACTTGCCGATATACATACATGTATGAATATTCATATATGTAACTATCTATATCTCTGGTAAGCTAAACATGAGTTCATACTGATGTCTCTAATTCTAATATGTTACCACATGGATCATTCTAGATTTTTACCCTTGCTTATCTGGAGGCTAATTTTTTACATATTGCTGAAAACTGTTCCACTGTATGAATTGCCACAGTTTGTTTATCCGTTTAGCTATTGAAAGTCATCTTGGTTGCTTCCAGTTTTCAGTGGTTATAAATAACGCACATGCAGGGTTTTGGGTGGGTATAAGTATTCAAATCAGTTAGGTGAATACTTAAGTGCACAGTTTCTAGTTCGAACAATAAAAGTATCTTTAGTCTTGTAAGAATCTGATGAACTGTCTCCCAAAGTGGCTGTACCATTTTGCACTCTTACTCGCAACGAATGAGTGTTCTTATTGCTCCACATCTTTGTCAGCATTTAGTATTGTCAGTGTTTTGGATGTTAGCTATTCTGGGAGGACATATATCCACACAAAAACTTGTACATAAATTTTCATTGCAGTACTATTCATAATATCCAAAAAGTGCAAAAAACCCAAATGTCCTGACACTCATGAAAGGATAAATAAAATGTGGTATAGTGACACCATAGAATATCATTTAGGCATAAAAAGGAATAAAGTACTGATACATACTATGACATAGATGAACCTTGAAAACATTATGCTAAGTGAAAAAGCCAGACACAAAAGACCACAGAGTGTTTGATTCCACTCAAAGGAAATGTCCAAAATAGGTAAATCTGTAGAGACAGAAAGTATCTTGGTGTTTGTCATGGGATGAGAGAGGAAAAATTGAGAGTGACTCCTAACAGTTATGAATTTCTTTTCAGGGTGATGGAAATGTTCTGGAATTAAATAGTTGTGATGGTTGCACAACCTTGTGAATACCAAAAACCACTGAATTGCATACTTTAAAATGGTGAATTTTATGTAATGTAAATTTTATCTCAATTTTTTAAATAAAAAAATAAAAATATATTAGGGCCAGCCCGGTGGCACAGTGGTTAAATTCACATGTTCTGCTTCAGTGGCCTGGGGTTCGCCAGTTTGGATCCCGGGTGCGGACGTGGCACCACTTGACAAGCCATGCCGTGGCAGGCGTCCCACATGTAAAGTAGAGGAAGATGGGCTCAGATGTTAGCTCAGGGCCAGTCTTCCTTAGCAAAAAGAGGAGGATTGGCGTCAGATGTTAGCTCAGGGCCAATCTTCCTCAAAAAACAAAATATATATATGTATATAAAAATCAGGGAAATACAAATTAACCACAACACATGCTACTACACTTCCACTAGAATGGATAATTAAAGCACTGATTAATAATGATCACTGGCAATGATAAGGCTTTCTGGGAACTCCCACACATTGCTGGTGGGAGAGTAAACTTGCTCATATACTAGGAAAACTCTGACAGTATTTACTGAATATATAGATATGTGGATTACTATACACAGTAATAAGTCTAATAAAATATGTGAAAGATATTCATAGAGAAATGTATAAAACTTTACCTAAGAACATGAAAGTAAAACTTGAGAGAACACAGTATTATAAAGGTACTGACTCAAGTTCATTCAACCAACATAAAAGCACCAATACAATTTTTCATGTAAATTTAAAAACTAATTTTAAGATTCATATTAAAACAGACTTGACCAAAAACTATCAGGAAAATTTTGAAGAAGAATGAGAAGCAAGTACTTGGTCTACCAGAGAGTAAGACCCTAAAATTAGTAGTAATTAAAACAGGGTGATATTTGTGAAAGAAGAGGCAAATAGACCAATGAAATAGAAAAGAAGTTAATAAACAGATTCATAAATATATGTCAAAGATGATATTGTAAAATCGTAGGGAAAGGTTAAATGTATCAATTTCTAGATGTATTATACTACTAAGAATGAAAAATAAAAATTTAGGATGTTTAGAAAAAATTTCAAGAATTTGTTACTTTGAAATAGACCCCAAAAGCACAAATCGCAAAGGAAAAGATTGATGAATTGATTTCTTCTAAATGTAAAACCATCTGTACAATAAAGACATCACTAATTAACTTTAAAATGTGACAGACGGGGATAAAATATTTGCTGTATTTTTTAGGAAAAGTATTATTGTTTTAATACACATAAGAACTCATAAATATCATTCAGGGAAACACAAACGTCAATAGAACAATGCTACAAGTCAAAAATGAATATATGCCCAGCCTTACACTAGTAAGTAAATTTTTAAAAAATAGGGAAACAAAAGTTTGGCAATTCCAAATATTGGTATTCTTGTGAGGAAAGAAGGTCTCTACGACTGATGGGAGTGTAAATTGCTAAAACTCTTTGGAAATTAATTTTTCTACTATTGAAACGTTGAATGCCCTAAAACAAACTATTCCGCTTCTAAGAGGGTATCCTGGAAAAGTTCACACCCATGCCCAGAAGATGCATAAGAGAATGGTCATTGTTCTGTTCCTTCTAAGAATAAAAATCTGGAAACAATCTTCCTTCATTATAGGAAGAAGGAAGAGTGTATGGTTATTCCTGAAATGGAAGACAATAGAGCGATTAAAATGAATGAGTGAATGGTGCTACAGTTATCAGCAAGGAGAGATGTTAAGAATATAATATGTGGGAAAAAAAGCTGGTTACTCAAAGATATGTGCAGTGCATGATGACTTATGGAAAATTTTATATGATGAAACAACACCAAGTATAGTATTTAGATGCATATGTAAGTGTATAAATGACAAAAATCATGGATTTGAGAGCTACATATTAGTTAGAATTGCGGTTGCCCCTGAGGAATGAAGGAGGGGAATAGTGTTGGTAAGACTAGAAAAAGAACTTCACAAAAGGTTTTTGTAATTTTTTTTTAAAGGAATTCTTGGGGCTAGCCTGGTGGTGCAGTGGTTAAGTTTGTGTGCTCTGCTCCGTAGACCCGGGGTCTGCAGGTTTGGATCCCGGGTGCAAACCTACCCACCGCTCATCAAGCCATGCTGTGGTGGCATCCCACAAACAAAATAGAGGAAGATTGGCACAGATTTTAGGTCAGGGACAATCTTCCTCGCCAAAAAAAAAAAAAAAAAAAAAAAGGAATTCTTATTTTAATAAAAGCAGTTTCAATTGCATGGTAAAGCCGTGCTCTTTTACTTTTCCCTTGAACAGAGTAAACAGTGAAATCAGAGGCAAAAGCACACTTTCACTGCTAATAAGAAGTCTCACAAGGCAAACTGAGGTCATGTCTTTCAATAATTGAGCAACATAAGCAGATGAATAGACCAGCTGTGGCTGAGGTGGAGAAAAGCAGCTGGCAGATGTGAGAAACTGGAAGGACTCTGAAAAACACCTTGACGAGTGAAATATCAACGAATGGGCAAGATAAGTCCTAAGCAGGAATTTGTAAAAACAGGTAGAGATAGTTAGAAAATGCCCTCCTTGCTTTGAAAAAAGAAGGTCAATTTATTTGGAAAGTTGTCTATTTGTCAATCCCATAATTCCACACCTATTTGTCAGAAAAGAGCTTTTAACCATCTGGTTTTCATTTTTCCTGTCTGCCAAACGTTCTCAGTTCTCTTACTGAAGGCATCTCACGAGATGACCCATAAGCCTAACAACATATTGGTCTTCATTACATATTATTCTTTATTACTTTTTCACTATGTCACTGAAATCTCCTTATGGAACCCTTTGATCATGTGATTATAATAAACACATTTCTATGAAAGCAGATGGGGAACCACCGAAAGCCAGAAGAGGTTTGTTGGTAGCAGAGAGGTGAAAAAACACTATTCCACTCTCTCTCTCTGTTGTTGTCATCATTAGAACAGTTCCTTCCCATGAAATTCTGAAAAATAAAAAGCTGATTTCCTAGGACTTCAACGACCACCGTGAAAAGTTGAAAGCTCCCATTTAAGACAATGATTACTAAATGAAGGTAAAAAGTAAATATTATGAGTCATATACGCCCTCCCGCTGTTTAAAGTTGAAATGGGAACTCATAAAATTACTGCCAAAGAAAATAAAACCCGCATAAATGATGTTTTTACACCGATGCCACTGCATGAATGTCCTTCTGTAATTTTCAGATTATAAAATCTTTGCAAGGGACTAAAGAACTCAGTAAATATATGCATGTTTGCAGTAATGCAAAAGAAGCTGGTTTGTCACATCTGTAGCAAAGTCCTGTGGATTTTTAGGGAATTATCTTCATTTGATTGGAGTCAGCCAATTAATCAGGCTCTCTTTTTATTTTTATTCTCATCATTCCTTCCAAAGGACATTGGCCAAGACCTAAGGAACTCATACCACCACAGACTGCTAAGGATTCCCCCTTTGGGAGCAATCTTGGTTATGATGATTCAAAATGAGACTGCTCACACTTTTACGTGTAAGCACACCCTGGCGACATCTTCAATCCTTAGTGTGTTAACCGGGCATGCTATCTAGATTCCATTTACTACTGGGAAATTGTCTTTGTGTAACGTGCCCATAGAGCTTAATTTTTGGTACACTTTTCCATCTACATTTTCTGCCTTGAAGATCTCATCACATATGAATAGCATTAAATGTCATCTATTTTCTCGTAAGCTCAAAATTTGTATCTCCATCCTTGAACTCCTTGCTGACTCTTGGTTTATTTATTCAACTGCCTCCGCTTGGATGTGACATTTATAATTTAATAACTGAGCTCTATAACTGAGCTCCTAATATCTCCCCCAAACTGCTCTACCTTTTACCTTCCCGGTCTCAGTTGACTCTGTCGTTGAAGCTGCTCAAAACGGAAAACTTGGGGTCCATCTGGACTCATCTTCTTCACACATCCTACCTCCAAACTTCCAGGAAAATCTCATGACTCTACCATTGAAATACATCCAACATCTGACCAGTTCTTATCGCCTCCACTGTTGCTAACCTTGTCCAAACCATCATTACGTAAGGCCTGGTTCTCTGCCATTGCCTCCTACTGTATCCCCCAGCTTCTATCTTTATCTACCTGCAGTCCTTTTTAACACAGCAGTCAGAGTGGACCCTTTTAGTATCTAAGCCATGTCACGTTACTTCTTCCAAAACACTGCAACGTCTCCCCATTTCACTCAGGGTAAAGCCACAGTCTTTCAAAGGCTGACAGGGTCCTCAGGATTGGGCCTCTCTTCACTTGTCTTGTTCTCTCTTGCTTCTTCCTCCCGATGGGCTCTAGGCTCGTTTCCTCTTAGGACCTTTCCTCAGACTCTTCCCAATACCTACCCAGAATCCCTTTTCCACAAATGTCCATTAGATTAACCCGTCACCTCCTTAAACACTTTGCTCAAATCTCATGTCCTCAATGACGTCCACTTTATTAACCTATTTAATATTACAACTCGCTCCCTGAGCAGGACAGCTAGTCTTCCTATCCCTGATTTATGCTTTTTTTTAACATAACTTTTGTCTCTACCTAAAGTACTATATAATCGACTTATTATATTATTTATTATCTGTGTCTTTTTTTCTAGGATGTAATAATGTTGAAAGAAGTTAAATTTATCTGTTTTATTCAGTGCTGTAGCTCTAGGTTACTAGAGCAGTTCCTTGCATATGGTAGACATTCAATAACTATTTGATGAATGAATGAATGAGTAATCATCTCTATCCTGGTGCTCTCATAAAAGCAAATGTTTCTATCACAAATGCCATGAATCACTTAGCTCTATCATTGTC
Organism: Equus caballus; assembly: GCF_041296265.1. NCBI lineage: Eukaryota > Metazoa > Chordata > Mammalia > Perissodactyla > Equidae > Equus > Equus caballus. Next base: position 11,726,685 of record NC_091692.1, on the reverse strand, counting down.
CAAATATCTGGCAATCTGTCCCTACTCAAATAGTAGATGTTCATTAATGGAGAATAATTACAAAGGGATGCATGACTAGGTTTAGGCACTGGAAAGACATAGAGTATCTGGAGAAGGACGAGCTGTTGAATGGCATCGGAAGTTACCTGCCCTACGCATACGCATGGGTATAATCTGAGAAGCCTTGGGTTGGGTTTCTGACCCAAATTATGTTCCTTCCCATTTTATAATTTCAAATACAATACTTACTAATCTCTTTATTTCTATATAAACACACATTTATTACGTGTTTATTATTTGCCATGTGCTATACAATCTACTGGAATGTGTATATATGTATATATATAGTATTGTTACCACTTTTTTAAGGAAGCTGTTATCTACATGATCTAATGAAGAAAACCAACAGGAACACCTGTTATCTGGCAGGTGCTTTCACAGTTTGTTTACTCCTCACCACAAACCATGAGGGTGTGATTTATTTTACCTATTTTACAAGAAGGAAAGTGAGGTACAGAAAACCCAGCTAGTAAATATAATACAGAACTGTGACCTTAAGTCAAACATCCTGACTCCAAGACCAGAGTCTCAGAGATGCTCTGGTACCATCCTCCACATTCTACCACCTAATTCCTCTCGTACTCCCATTGGAATGACGTGCAGTGGAAAGTAATAAATGATTACTCTGTTCCATTTAGTCGTCTCTTGTTAACCACACTAACAATAAAACCTTTCATGAAATGTTATAGTTGTTAACTCTTTGGGACTCTGATTTCCCATTATAATTAATAACTAACTCTCTAAGGGACCTCACACTGGAATAAATGTTACCTCATGCATGACTCAGAAATATATCAGAGAACATAAAAAAGATTATTAATAATATCTAAGACAGAAATGGTTTTCCTTCAAATTTTGGGGCACAATTCTAAATAAACACCAGCAAGTCCTGAACTGAGAAAAAAAGACTCAAAGCCAAGTAAAATTTATGATCAAAGTAGAAATATAGCATGGTAGTTTCAAGAGAAAAAATCAGGCTCTTTTATGATTAACTAATACACAGTTTTCCTAGAAATAATTCTTAGGTGGCGCTCTTTGAAATTTAAGTTATAAGAAGGTAAATTATAGAGCTGATTATCTTATCGGTTTCCAGAAATTTCCTCAGTCATCTCTGAGTGACGATGAATTTCTGCCTCCCTCTCCTGGGTGAAGTGAAAAAATGACCTACCTTGATTGCTGAACTTGAAGACATTTCAAAATACCTATTAAGTACTATACACTTTAAACAACAAATATTTCATACATTTTCTCTGAGTCCCCCACACTGTCTTGTAGGTTTGAACAACTATTCTGTCTAGTCATCCAAATACTTACAGAGCTTCCCTTAAACATTTCCAATTTTTGCTTTTCAACATTAACATAAACATAAAAATTGTCAATTCTTCTAACATTTAGAATCACTTGATAAGATCAAGATAATTTTGAGTATTTCAATCCATATTATCAAAGAATTTATCAAACAACATTTACTTGAGGATCCTAAAAAATTAAGATGAGCAGTTTTAAAAATAAATTTGGAAATAAATATATTTTTCAATATGCTATGATTGGAGTGATCTATCTTAAAGAAAATCTGATCCGTCAAAAGTTAAACATAAAATTATCATACAACCCAGAAGGAGATGCCCAGAATTAGATTTCTACCCAAGAGAAATGAAATGTGTGTTCACACAAAGACTCATATATGAATATTAATGGCAGCGTTATTCATAATCACCAAAAACTAGAAACAACCTACATGCCCATCAACTGGTGAATGGATAAATAAAATGTGGTATATCCATAAAATGAAATACTATTGAATAAGAAGAAAAGAATGGGTGATGGCCCTGTGGCCTAGCGGTTAAGTTTGCATGCTCCACTTTGGCTGCCCGGGGCTGTCCGGTTCGGATCCTGGGTATGGATCTAGAACCACTTGTCAAGCCGTGCTGTGATGGCATCCCACAGACAAAATAGAGGAAGGTTGACACAGATGTTAGCTCAGCAACAATGTTCCTCAAGCAAAAAAAGGAGGATTGGCAACAGATGTTAGCTCAGGGCCAATCCTTCTCACCAAAAAAAAAAAAAGAAAAGAAAAGAATGAATTATTGACACTTGTTACACCATGAATGAACTTCAAAACTATTGTAAGCAATGAACAAAGCTAGACACAAGAGACTACATCTTATATGAGTCCACCAGATGAAATGTCCAGGGAAGACAAATGTACAGAGACAAAGTAGATGAGTGGGTCTTGGGATGGGGATGGGAAGTGACTGTAGTTGAGCGTGAGGGATCTTACTGGGGGGGATGGAAGGATCTAAAACTGAGATAAGGCGACATCACTTGGTAAAGCTACTAAAAATCACGGAATCATACATTTAATGGGTGAATTTTATGACACGTAGAATATACCTCAATAAAAGCTGCTTTAAAACTCTGATCAATGAGTCTCAATTACTCTTAGAACACAGTTCAAATTCCTTCAAGTGACTGAGAGAGCCTCCAGCTTTCTCGTGTTACTCTGGGCCTTTTCTCCCACTCTTTTCATTTCTTTAACGTATGGTCCTCTTTAACCACTTAGCTTTCTTAAGAGGTATGCCCTCAGCTTGACATATGCTTCTCACTCCTATTTCCTTCATCGTCTGTTCTTATTTTGCTAAATTTGTAGGTTTCAGCTTGGATGTCACTTCCTCTTGTGTCAATAGCTCAAGACAGCAAGTACTAACACAGTTATTAAAGCATGGGAGATACTCAGCAAGTAATTGCTGAACAAATCAGTGACTGAATATATGATCATGTAGGTCATTTTTAAAGGATACTCTGTACATAAAGCTGCTTTGATGATGTGGATATAATAATGTTTGAATGTGTAAATTTGAAATTCTCTATAGTAGATGCTTGCACAATTTGCTCATATTTTAGCCGTCATTTTCTTTCAGAAAGATGTTGCACTGTGGTAAAGATATTTATACACAGCACCAATTAACAATTAACATGTTATTTCCTTTTCATCTTTTCTTTTCGGCAGAGCTTTTTTTTTTTGGAAGAAGTTGTCCAAACTCAAAAAGCTTTCCTTCACATATCACGATTTAAGATTATTATCTACGAACTAAAACGCAATATATTTGAAACACAAGCTGAGCTGTTGTTTTAGACCTTGTCCACCAACGTCTGCAATCCTGGGTGCCATTAATTCAATGAGTAGAAAGCTACCCTACAACAGAATTTATAGAGAATTGATGAGATATCCATTAAATTTGTTAAAATGGTATCTTTACCCTTAAGAGCAAGATATAGGAAAAAGAAGTGGCGATAGTGAAATCAAATGGAAAATTATTCTTTTCTTTCTTAAAACCTGAATTCTTCATTTCTCTATTTTATTCAAGGTGTTTAAAGCTCTCATGCTGAAGCTAGTTTAAGAATCCTGAAAGCCGTCACCTCTGGTCACATTACATGACCTTTAAATGGTAGAATTCCTCTGTATTGAGTCATAGGCCCTCTTCCCTTCTCATTTTACACACACACTGTTCACACTTCCCACACATGTTACATACAAGCTGTTCACACTTCCCACACGTTAAAGTCTCTATCCTTAAGCGATGCCATTATTCTTGAAACTTCAATTCTGTCTATGTATGCCCGTGACTGGGAATCAATCTAGGTGAGAATATTTTGAGTTCCAAGCCTTTCCATCGAACATTCTCCTACTCTCTTTTTCTCATCCCTCAAGATGAGGCAATAACAAATAGAACTTAGAAATTTTCCTAATCACTGTTGGAGCAGGAAACAACTAGAATTACATTTCATGTGAATATGAGAGAATTGGTGTCAATAGAACAGTACCAAATCTGAAAGTCAGATACTCATAGGCTGAGTAGATGCTCAGGAAACATTTGCTGAAGGAGTAAATGAATGGGCGGGCACCTAAATCACTATTGCCCATACCCTCTTGGCTATTTCTGCATGCTGGTTGAAAACTGGAGAAGAAAGTAGTTTCAGTTTGGTAAATTTCAAATTACATTAAAAAGTGACAAAACATGGTTCTTATAGAAAATGTAAGCTCTATAGTAGATTAACTCAGACAGAGAGGGTCCACTCTTTAATTCTGCCCCAAATCTAGGATTTGTTAAACAAGCGCCTATTTACTTAACTTTTTTCCAATTATCAAATGTGATCTACATATACTTATTGATAATATTTTCTTACTATAAAAGATAGCTTTTCAAAATATGTCCATCTTAATAAATATACCTTATTATAAGAAGTTAGGAATAGTCCAATGGCCTAAAGGGAAAAAAAATCCCCTAAAATTTGAAGCTAGCAATCCCTTTATACAATTTGGAAAAACAAAACTTACTTAAATGTAGTTTGGAAAATTAAGTGATTAGAGAGAACTTGAAGAAAGAAGCACAAGTCTTCAAAGCTTTTTAGCAATCCGAGGTTTCCATTCACACCATTCCATCATTTAACACCTGTGAGATAAGCAGATGGTGACAATTTTAAGTAAGGAAATGCAATATTTGTAGCACAAAGAAATCTATTGTCTCAACTTTTCTTGCCAAAGGTAAGCCTTTGTAATACTTCCAACATGTGTACTGATTCTGATTGGGATCACAGTGGTGAAAAGATGGTGGTTCCATGGGTGCCCTCTGATCTACCGTGTGCCCCATTCCAATACTTCTCACTACATCCCTTAGCCTAGAAATAGCAGGGGAGCCTTTTATCGACAAAGCAGAGTGTGCCAACACTAACATCCTTTTATGCATTGAGTAAAGGCAAGCTACCATACTGTCATTGTGTAGGGGAGGCAATTCTCAACATAACAAGCTGTTCTTGCTCCTTTCTTTAATTATAAAGAGAAAAAGAGAGAGAATATGTCACACATAAATGTAAGTTAATTGTAATATGTGGTTCAGCAACGGCTAGACAGCACTTAGTCCCTGTCTTTCTAAAAACATATTCAACGTTTCCTACTGTAAATTTCTCGCCTCTTTTGTCAGAAAGGCGAAGCATTACTCCAGTGGCTGCCTGTAAATTTATGAGTCTAATCCTGTATTTCAAAACTCTGAATTTTCCCTAAACGCACATGATGTCAAAACAATACCCTAAAGCACTGATTAATCTAGGAAAGGACAATAAATAGGCTGTGGAAATATGTGTTTCTTGAAGAGCAATGATGAGACAGCCATTACGACAGCATATGGTCTTGGCTTGAAGCTGTGGGTGTTTGCATCATGTGTAAAAGATATTGCAATCTGTATTTATACTGATGGTGAATGAAAAGAAAATCTTCCAGACACTCCGTTAGTATTCAATGATGGATAATTACATCAAAGCAGAGGATTCATTAGTTCACTTGAAAATAAAGTATGTAACAATTTTTTGAGGTTTTACAGGATAGTTTCAGATTTACAGAAAATTACAAGTGTTACGGAATAGTTTCAGATTCACAGAAAAGTTGCAAAGATTGTGGATAGAATTCCCACATATGCTTCAGTCAGTTTCCCCTAATGGTGACATTTTACATAAGCAAGGCACATTTGTCAAAACTAAGAAATTATCATTGACATAATGCTGTTAACTGAACCACAGGCTTCACTATTTGCATTTCCCCAGTTTTCCTGTAATGTCCTTTCTCTGTTCCGGGATCTTCCCCCAGGATACCATATTGTATTTACTCACCATATCTGCTTACTCTCCTCTCATCTGTGACAGGTTCAGTTTTTTCTTGATTTTTATGATTTTGAGAGTTTTATGATTTTGAGCTCTGATTATTCCGATCAGAGTACTAGTCAGATATTTTGTAGGATGTCTCTGTATTTGAGTTTGTGCAAAGTTTTCTCATGATTAAGTGGTATTATGGATTTTGGGGAAAAGTACCATGGGGGCGAAGTGCCCTTCTCATTGTGTCTTATCAGGAGGCACATGATATCAACATGATTTATCATTGGCGATGCTAACATTGATCAGTTGGTTAAGGTAATATATTCCAGGTTTCTCCACTGTTAAGTTATATTTTCCCCTTTCCACACTATTCTTTTGAAGCAAGTCACTAATTCCAGCTCACACTCAAGAGGAGAAGAGTTAAGCCCCACCTCATGGAAATGGGAACTACGTAAATATTTTATTGGGAATTTTTCTGTAAGGGAGATTTTCCCCTCTTACTCTCTTTTATTTATTTATTCGATAGTTTGCTTTAAAATTGTGAATATTTATTGTATTCTTTGAGTTATAATCCAATACTGTCATTATTTCATTGCTCGAATTGTCTTAGCTTTGGCAGCTGGGAGCTCTCTCGGGTTGGCTCCTGTGTCCTTCTGACATACTCTCATCTATATTTTGTTGTTGCTGTTGTTGTTGTTTGAGGGGAGTGCTTCCTTGCTTTCTGGAAAAACAAATGCCCCCAGTTCATCTTACATTTACCTTGTTCTAGCCTTTGATAAGCCATTTCTCCAAGAAGCCTTAATTCTTTGCATTGGATTACGTTATTTAGAAAATAAGATCTATAAATTAACATATTTTAAATAAACATTTTATTTAAGAAGAGTTATTTTTTAATTCAGGTATCATTGGTTCATAACATAGCAGTTTACTATGTGCAGGAGCACCCTCCACATTAAAGAATTTTTTAAGATCATGCATATCTTTCAAATACCTTTCTAGACTTTCGCATAAGTGAAAAGAAATCTGTTTATAATTATGTGAACTAGAATCTGTCTTTTTGATCAAAAACACAGAATTATTTTCACAGTTTTAGCATACACTGAGTTTTCCAGGAGTGCCACTACCATATAAAATGAGGTTTTATGTAAAATGAGGTTTGTGTGTGAATTGATCCTTGTTCATTTTCATTGTTGGTTATTATCCCACACATTTAGTTTTAACTTGAACATTTAATGATTAAAAATAAATATGGTGTCCTTGTTATAACAGCAAATAGAAATAAGAGGAAAGTAATTCATGATAAAACTCTGCATTCTCTCTCTCTCTCTTTTTCTTAAGAAACAAGGCCACACATAATGGTAAGGTTCTGAACTCAAGTTAAAAGACTAATGAACATGTAGGTGTAGTAAATGCAGCTGATTGAAGAAGTAATTGTTGTAACATCTGGAAGTAGAGACATGTTTTGTTTAGAAAAATACTTTGAGAGCTCATTTTGAATAAGGGCATTCATGGTTGTCTAGCATCCCTGGCCGCTGGCCACGCCAGGCCGGGAGCATCTTCCCCATCCCCTAAACAAACCATCTAACTAAATAATTCCTCAAACCCCAAACCGTAACAAATTTTGAGAAGGATCCTTTAGAGGGCGCCAGCCTTCTCACTACCTTAGAGCAGTGTTGGAGACAACAAACGGCTTTTACAAAACAAGACATTGCTTTCTCTGAAGTTCTTTATTCTGCTGACTCTGGGATGCTCACTTTGATCACCTTTTCCCCAAGGTTCTGGTCTTCTGCTGTCTTCATGCTATGCATGGGCCTTCTCTTACGGCTCTCCCAGTCCCTTTATTTCATAGCACACAGCACACTTCTCTTTTTTTGATGAGGAAGACTGGCCCTGAGCTAACATCTGTTGCCAATCTTCTGCTTTTTTGCCTGAGGAAGATTGTTGCTGAGCTAACATCTGTGGCAACCTTCCTCTATTTTGTATGTGGGACGCCGCCATAGCATGGCTTGAGGAATGGTGTGTAGGTCCGTGCCCAGGATCTGAACCTGCGAACCCTGGGTCACCAAATCAAAGCCTGCTACTAAACCACTACACCATCAGGCTGCCCACAGTGACTTTTAATCTGGTGTGTCTTTGCAAACTAAACCCTCAGGGTTATAGCTAGCTTTTCCTCCTCCACACAAGGTATTTCCCTGAATCTTCCCTCTTCATACCAAGTGTTAAAATAATAATTTCTCTTTTCTCCTACATTACATATTTGTTAGGCTTTTTAATAACTAGTAAAGAGGCTAACCACCATTTACAGCCTTGATTTTCTGAAAACAAGATTTACAAATTCCAAATCGATGATTTACAAATTGACTTTAGACACAGTTCGTTCATAAATGAACGACTCTCAGTAATGATCAAGAGTCTAACAAGACGGAGGTAGAAAAAAACAACAGAAAGTTCATTTCCATCGTTTGTTCTGAAGTGAGCACCTGGTTTGCTGTCTTTTGATTGTAACACGTTCTGTCACGTGATCCTCATTTCCTAATGTGCCCTGCTGAGCAAGAGGCGGAACTGAATAAATTAAACCTCAGGGGAAAGGGAGCCGTGGTAATATCTTCTTTTGGATCTCTTTATGAAGGCGCTGAAAAGCATATTTCTGCTTCAGTGGGTTCCTCTCTCATCTACCCCGCCCCCATACAGTGCTTACCAGACATCTCGAATTTCAACCTGAATCATAATCATATGCAAGAGTAGTGGCCAGAGAATAAGTAAAGTGTTTTTAGGGTAAAAAATCTTCACCAACCAAAGGCAAGAAAACTTAACGTTAGTCCTCAGAGATCCTATTTTAAAGCTACCCTCTAATGTCTCAGTTTGGGGCCTTTTCTAATTAATTGTAATATATTTTAGTTTACAGTAACATTTATTTCTTTGAATGATTCAAACTGCTCTAAACACAATGCCACACATTCAATATTTTATATTTGAAATATATTGATTTACCAGAAGAGGGAGCAATCTATCTAGTCTCTAACTACTCAATCGGTGTACCTTTCTGTAATTTGTATAAACATAAAACCTTTGAAAGCTAGCTACAGTTTTACTTGAATGTGTTTTGGCACTTTAAAATTTATTTTGTATTTAAATGAAAGGTAAGAAAAATTAGTGTTTGTAAATTGTATTAAGAAACTGCAATAAATTTTGGGGAACAAATCATTTTTTAATTACCTATCTTTTCTGAAGAAATTAAATGAGCTGTCGACACAGTTAGGATGGAACCATAGAAGGAAGAGAATGCCAAAATAGAGTTTAGTTACCTCAGGCTAGTTATTGCTGCTCATTTCTTTTGTCCATTGCACTGATGCCATTTTTACCATTTAACCATTAACAGATTGAGCAATGTTAGATGATGTTTTTGATCTTTCACTTCTTGTTTTTACGATATCTTAATAAATATAACAAGTGGAAATGGATTGATGACTGATATAAAATTATGTTGGACTATCCCCTTGAAGATTGGAAGAAAGCGATAATACCACATATAAATTTTCCTTATTTTTTTCACTTTTTATTGCCAATGATAATATTCAACATATAGTCTTAGATGAACTGGTCCAAAAACGAGTCAAGGATTATTTTTTAACTTAAATGATGATAAAAATACTTATTTCAGTCTGGTTTGTGTCATGCCTAGACTGTTGTCCATGGTAGATAAGATGCTTTTGAGATTAAATTTTTCTGTAAACGTCCTTAAAATAATGAATGGCCTGACTTTATTAGGTATTAGAATTACGGAAAATATATGAAATATAGAACCATCGATATACAGATGTAACATAAAATGCACCTGTTATATTTAAATGTAGAGCTGATTTTTCCAGAGGCTGTATTGTGGGAAGGTGAATTTTGATGACTGTCTGTCACGGCTATACTATCTACACCCGAGTCCTATGAATCCGGAAGAGCTAACGTGCCCTTCACAGTTGTCCACCTGGCTCCTCTGCCCACAAGAACCAAGAGCTTTGCCATAGTGCTGAATCTGTTCTTCAGAGTCTCTTTTCAGCAAAAAGGCACTCCTCAGCTCATTCAGTCTTGGGAGAGCGCCTTGGGAAGAATGGATGCAATCCAAGGGTGTTACTGGAATTAGGGCTCCACAGGGCCAGGTTAGTGTGAGCAGGGTTGTGGTTTGGTTTTAAGGTTGTTTTTGTTTTTTTTTTTTTAATTTTTTGAGTTGCCTTGTGAAGCTGTCCCCATTTGAACCTCCAGTTCCCTCTTCCTTGTGGCCTAGATGGAAAGGCAAAAGAGAGCTGGATTTTGCATTGAGCCCTATTTCCCTCTATGCCAAATATGCCCTGTGGTTATAAGAGCATATATGTTATGTCACTCGACAATGGCAACCTGGACAGACAGTGACTCTTTAAACCGCCAGGCTTCCGTGTCGCGCATGGAAAGAAATGTTAATGGTGACCCAGTAGGCAATCTGATTCACATGTGTTACATTCACAACCCACCCCCCCGTCAGTGCGCAGTTCAGTAACACAGAGTTTTAATAGTGCCAGTCAGACCTTTCTAGCCTCAGTGTTGAAGCATCTTCTGAATACTTTGTTGTGGAGTAACGAAATCCTCTCCAAAGGTAATAAAAGCCATTCTGTGAGGCTAAGTTACTTTAAACATCAACGAAATGGCATTTTGATTTTAATTTCTTTACCAGTGGGAGAGCATGAGTTTTGGCAGGAAGGTGGTGTTCTTCTCTACAATTTCCACTGGAGAGGAGACTTGAAATTCTGGCCTGTTGTCAGAGAGACTTGACAACTAAGATTATTAGGATGCCAACAGGAACTAACAGGACAAAGACCGATGCTCCTGTTCTCCCTGAGCCTTTATTACCAACTTCCTGATTTTGCACTCCCTCGGCATATCTTAGTGGGTGGGGGGCAAAGTGACTAGACTAGAAGAAGATCAAGCTTCAGGGTTTGTGACCTGCAAGAGCCCTTCCGGGAACCCAGGAAAGGCACTAGCAATGTGTCCACATGGTCATACGCTTCTATAAAATTTGCAAAAGATAGTACTTTGACTTGTATTCGATTAGTTAAGCTCTCATCTCCATCACACTTTTCCTCTCGCAAACGGATGTTGACGTGGTCTCAGGGATTGCTGGGTAAATAGGAGTTGAGTTGGGCAGTTATCCATCTGGTTTAAAAGAGAGGGGATATATTTATATAGTTCACAATCTCTTCTAGGTATGGTTAAATTATTGCCAGCTTTGTGCATTAGAAGTGGTTTCTTTGATCAGCCATCCTGGAGGAAAGACTAAATATCTTTCTATTATCTCTTTAGTAAATATTACAAGATTGTTGTCATATGAAGAGGCAATCAAAGACTATTCACCTAAAGATCAAAAGATTAAGTATTATAGAAGTGTTTCATATAGCAATTGATAAATGTATTATGTTATTTTTCTAGACTTTTTGATATTAGTGGTGTTTGTTAGTGGTGTTTTTTAAAATGGCATTTTGTTGTGGCTTCTAATTTATTTTCCAATTTTAAATAAATATTCACCATAGAATGATTTTTGTTTCATAATTTTGTTTTCTTTTTCTTAAATAAGGCCCTGAGATTTGTCTAAGCTGACAGTTTGTCACTAAAGCTGACTTGGGCCCTGATTCAGAGTCCCCAAGTGGACTCCTGACCTGGTGAACTGGCTGCCTCCTGTCAGAACTTGGGCACCTGTACCGTGCACCTTGTCACACCTAGGTATTTTTCTCCTGCCTATAACTTCATAGACTTCCTGATGTTTCTGGGTTTTCTCCAATGACAAGCGGGCAAGGAAGAAAAGCAAATAGGTGCATGATCTGTGTATCCTCCCAGTCCTGTCTTTTCCTCTCTCCCTGGGATCCTCATAGGCTCCCAGCAAGACATCCTTGGCTTGCTTCTACTTCCTTTCTATTAGAATGACTTTTAACAAACTCATATATGTCAACCTGGGATCCTTTACTTCTTTATAGGGTAACGTGTGTATATGGGACTTTGATAGAGACCTGCCAGTTCTGGTTGACTTCTAGGGTCCTGTGTGGACTAGTCAACAGCACCACCAACAAATGTTTATTGAATGCTTACTATGTTCAAGCACTGTGCTAGGCAATGGGAATTTGGGGATTGCTAATTCCTAATGAGAAGAAATTGTTTCTTTTTCTGAAGGAAACTCTCTGTAGCTTTGTATTGATAAAGTACATTATATTTAGCATGATATTTGACCCTCACAACTCTTCACAGTAGGTGTTACGATTTCTTCTAGAGATGAGGAGTAAACTAAGGCTCAGAGAGCCTTACAGAGCTTATGCATCATCTCCAAGTTCATGCTGCTAATAAATGGCAGACGTTGGACTGGACCTCCTGTCTGGACGCCACACCACATCCTTCCCTCTGTGCCACAGATGCTGCCTACCAGTGTGTCCCCTGGCTCAGTGTTAGTCATAGCTGGTGGAACGCCTTGCCAGAAAATTTTCTTGGAGCATATCAGAGTGGGGTTCTAATTCTGACTCCCTCTAATTGCTAGCTTTGAGCAAGGCAATGAACATCTCCCAGTTTCTGTTTCACTGTTGAGTGGAATAATAATAATTATCTTAACTTGCTGTGAGTATTTATGGAGATACTAAGACTGAGACTGCTAAGGTCAGAGGTTAGGAAGCTGCAGAAGGCACACAATCTAACAATTATTCTCTTGGCTCAGATCTCTCTCTCTCTCTCTTTCTCCCCACTCCTTCTCTGTTTTTCTCTCCCCCCACCCCCTCTCTATCTCTCAATTAAAATGTAACAGACAGACACAGACGAAGCTTCTTTGGAACTGTATTATCTGATTACATTCCTCTATTATCCTCCCTAAAGGCAACTGCTACTGGAAACTGGTGTTTATCATTCCCATGCATACTTTATAATTTAACTATATTTAAATTTGTGTCAGTAATAGTGTGTGCTTAGCAGAGTTTCTGGAAAATAGTAAGTCTCAATGTTAGTATAAGAGTCCCTCTTTTTCTGCATCCTGGTCAAATAATGATATTGCCAATACGATGAATTTAAAACGGTATTTATTATTTTAATTTGCATTTTCCTTATTACTAATGTGGTAATACATTTCATAAGTTTATTAGCCATTCAACTTTCTTCTTTTGTTCTTTGATCATGTTCTCTGGTTTTTCTTAATAATTTTTGAGGTTCTTTGGTTATTCTGAAAACAAATCTGTGAGTTATGCAAGATACAAATATCTTCTCTTAATCTCTGATGTCTTTTAATGTTATTAATGGTTCCTTTATAATATCAAAGCTATTTTTTACCATAGTTAATTGTATCAAGTTTTCTTTTAGATATTGCAGTTTTTCTATCTTGTTCAAGAAATTCTTTCCTCACCACGTATTAAAAAATTTTCCACTTCTACTTATTCTACAAGTTTCAAGCTCCCCCCAATAAATGTCTAATGAAAATAATGTTGTTTTAGTTTGTGATGTGAAATAAATATACAAATTCATTTTTCTACAATTTTCACAACACCATTTTTGAATGATCCAATCCCACTTCTTTATATACAATGCCACACCTGCTCTATGCCAAATTTCCAAATACGTATGAGCTTACTGTGTTCTGACCCATTGGTCAAACAGTCAATCCCTGAACCAACAGACATTTTTAATGACAGGTAGAGAGGACTTTCTTAATGGAATGTAACTAACAGGAGTCTCTGTAGCCAAACACCTGGACAGCATTGGATATTTTTCTTTCAGGTCACACTTAAAGCTCTTTACCTACCTCACTTCCACCGTGCAGAAATCATCACGGGATGCTAGCTACAAAGAGTGGCTCCCTGCCAACAGTGCCACCTTCGTGACTTGCTGACCACTTTAATGAGTATTAAAATCCTTTAAAAAGACACATGACAATGACCCAACTGAGCTGCCATATCACTGATTATGGCGCTCACTTATAGATGTGATCCCTGAAAGAAAGGTGAACTTGGAGAGAGAGAATCATAGAAAATTAGCTGGAAGTCGTCCTTATTAAAACAAATTCCACCAAGCTTTGCCAACCATGGTGTTCCCACTTGTAGCAGTAAGCGTTGCTTTTCATAATATCTAATTTTTTTGTAAATGTCTTGACCAGAAGATAAGTGTTCATTTAAGTTACCTCCTTTTGGTCATGACTGAGCTTGTTTTCTCCTTTTTCCAAAATCCAAAACTTCAAAATCTTCTGAATCTACAGCTAGAATCCTTCCATTTCTTCAAGGGTTGTCCTCAGGAGAGCTGGCGTGTGTGTAGATGTACTTTATCCTGCTCTGGGCTCAGAAGTTAAAAAGAATATGACTTTGCTGTGTGGAAGGTATTGAAATCCTCATACATTTATGAAACTTTCACCCCCGTAAACTAGGCTCAATAAAAAATAATGAAAATATATCTGAAAACCTTCCACCTAGATAGAGTAATGGAGTGGAACCTATTGGCTCCAGTTTTATAATCAGAGAGTTTATCCATCAACCTCATCGAAAACTGCAACCCTGCAGCAATGTTTCCACCCCTTCCCTTTACTGTGAGCACCTGTCGCAGGTGACGTGTCTGGCCCTGATAGTAGTCAAAAGGCCACCACTCTCTCAAGGCATGCCTAAGAACCTATCTAGCACAGCCTCGAGGACTAACACTCAGATTTTGTCCAACATAATGTAATAATTCCATTAGAAGCTCAATCAAGTGGAAGGTGACTAGAGTTCTAAGCATTTAACTTTTGGACAGAATAAATACAAAGTTGCTTATATTTGTAAACTTAGTCTTCTATTTAGAAAAGGAATACCTTGGCTATAAAAAATAAGAAAGTGTATAGACAATGTCCATGTGTGCTGAGTCCTCCATTTTTGTGAACTCATTCAGTTATGTTGGTTAAACTATAATTCTATCAGACTTGAGTCCAGAAGCAAAGGTTATTTCTTGTACTTGAAATCTAGAAATAGTTGTGAACTAAAAATATTAAACAGTCTTAGTAAAGTTGGAAAAATAGGTGGAAATATTATCTCAGGATGTGGAACCAGTGTTGTTAATTGTCCTTAGCAGGCGTGACGGCCTTTGAGTTTTCCATATTTAATTAAATGCATATAATAAGGAATTGATATTTTGAACACTTTTGTCTTTTGAGATATTATCTCCAATGGTTAAACCTCAAGACTAGACTGATCTTTGGCTTTTACTATTTTCTAATAGTCATGAAAGACATGATTCTTATATTTGAGAACAGACGAAGCCAAACCAAATTATGGCATTTTCCTGGCAGAAAACTTCTTAAGGTAGTGAAGTTTGAATTTTTAAAAATTGACAATGCTTTGCCAATAACTTAGCTTAGTAAATGTATATGCATAAACAACCGTAAATGATTATTTCTTTTACTTGAGCTTACTTTTCAATAAACGTGAATAAAGAAAATTCCTTTTAATATACCTTTTTATATATCATTATGCCAAGAATAATTTGAAGTTGCTCATTTTTATAATCACCCAAAGATATTTACTATATTATTATAAAACAGATGAGTAAGCGAAAACCAAACTAATAAATAAAATACACTTCCAGAGTTTGTTGAAGCTCTCTGTAAGTATTTTCATGGTGTTGATCACTGATGGAAAGCGACCAAAGTCATGTAGACTTATGAATCAGTAAGTCGTAATTACTGAGTATTCAGAAATGCCAAGACAGAGCTATTTCTGTTTAAGGATATTATATTCTCCCTTAGACAGCCACAGTAGTACAGCGACGCCAGGATTATGCCACAAACTGAAGATCAATGGCAAGGTATATTTTACCCAACTAAATAGCTCAAAAAAAAAAAAATCTGAAAGCGACTTTTAGTTAAATGCATGATTAAGATATAAACATGTTAATATTAAAAATAAAGTGGAATGTCACAAAAAGAAGTTGTCTTTTAGAAGAGATAGTAAAAAAGGGAATAACAGACAGAATAGCAAAAAGGGAAACAGTGAAAGAAAGAGTATATTGTACAACTTTGAATTATTTTTCTTCATGTGTGCATTCCTTTAATTCTATTCCTATCCTTTGGTTTAACAAAGGAAGCCAAAGGCATATTTTAAACAAATTGTGAGAAGCCAGAAGTGGAACAGGAAACCTGGTTTGATAAAGTGTAGGCAATTTGTGCAACATGTGGGAGCAGCTTCATCCTGTTAATAGATGGTCTGTGAGCTAAATTGTTACTAACAGATAAGCTATTAATTTAACATAGAAATTGAATCCATCTTATGGGATTTGCAGAAGTAATGGTTTTTCTTACATATTCCTTTCCAGATTTTTTTTTTTTTTAAATAACTACAGGCAATCTTAATTTTCAAATATTCCAAATGTATAATTAAAGTTAGTTTCACCTCAAATTCAAAATATTGAATCTTGAATAAACTTGGATAGACTGCTGCTTTGGCAAAATGAGAAACGTGTCTTGAATTCTTCTGATTCCTCCTTCTGCCGTCCTGTCTGCCATCTGGATAACAGCCATTCTTCACATCTCAAAGCACACACACCTACTTCTTCCTTCCTGGCACAAGCATGACCCTACTTTTCAGAACATAACTTCCTTTATAGAATATTGTGGAGGGCAGAAAGCTTTTGTCCTTCATTGTCCCTTTTCCAATATCAAGAAATATGTCTTACCTTGGACTTAAGCCTATACACTTCCTGTTGTTCATTTCTTCAGTCAACTGAATACACTTTTTTGCACCATCGGACTCTTTTAAACTCAAGAATCCTGCTCAGGATTGAACCAGTCTTTCAAGGCTGTTTTTCTATCATGTAGAAACACATGCTATCTTAAAAAATATAACATTATTATTTCTCAAACTATAACATTGTCCTGGGATTGACCAAGACAGAAATTTATCTAACGAATTTTTAAGTCAAGAAATTCTTTAGAGAAGTGATAGAATTCTTCAAAAGAAGAGCAATCTTTAATTTTAACTAATAGTGGAGCATCATGATAGCAGCTTTCATCGTGTTACTCTTAACATTTAAATCACATAGGCACTGCTACTTATACACATTTGCCCTTTTGTTAAGATACATCAATCAACATTTTGTCAAGTCTCACCAAAATGTGCTCATATGTTAAAAGTCACAAATGAGAGTATTTAGCCGCAAGCAAGAATTAGAAACTTCAAAACAAAATGCTTGGCACATGTGTTCTCTCTTGGTTTGCTACTTCTTATCTTCTGTTCCCTACTTCCAATTTTTGCATTTTCAAAAGATTCTTTACTTGCACCTGAAAAAAATAGGAGCAATGGTGGGCAGGGCCAGTGGAGTAGTGGTTAAGTTTGTGCACTCCACTTCAGCAGCCAGGGGTCTGTGGGTTCGAATCGTAGGCGTGGATGTACATGCCGCTCATTAAGCCATGCTGTGGCGGCATCCCACATACAAAATAGAGGAAGATTGGCAACAGATGTTAGCTCGGGGCCAGTCTTCCTCACGAAAAAAAAAAAAAGAAAAAATATAAGAGGAGTGGGGGTGGGTAGGCTTGGTGGCAGGGAGAGGGATGTCTTGGTAAGGACATTAGCCTTGAGGAAAAAATTTATCATCAAATTCTGTGCAGGTCACTTAACCTTTCTGAACCTCAATAATATATATTTCACAGGCTTGTTATAATGTTGATACAGTAAATATAAGTGTATTTATCAGTCTTTGGCTGTGATAGTTTTTTGCAGCACACAACATTAAAA
Organism: Equus caballus; assembly: GCF_041296265.1. Taxonomy (NCBI): domain Eukaryota; kingdom Metazoa; phylum Chordata; class Mammalia; order Perissodactyla; family Equidae; genus Equus; species Equus caballus. The sequence goes on along the minus strand of NC_091692.1, from coordinate 11,709,244 downwards.
TCTTGGAGGTTATTGAAATATTTATTGGGTGTTCGGAGATCTGACGGATTGGCTCTGCCTTGGCTGGCCTCAGTTGGGTTAGGCTAGACTCCAGGGTTTAGATTGGGTCCGTCCTACTTAAACCAAAGGAGCAACAGCCGCATGGACAGGCTCTTCTCATAACAGAAAGCAGGAGCTCCAAGAGGGTAGGTGGAATTGCCAAGCCTCCAAAGGTCTTAGGTTCCACCCTCATTCTATTGAGCAAAGCAAGTCACATGGCCAAGGCCAAAGTTAATGGCAAGAGAAAGACTTCTGGGCAAATGATTCAATCTAACTAACACCAAGTGGAATATGCTTGGTTTTCAATGAGTGCTTTAAAAAAAAGAAAAGAAAATCCACTTCCTTAAAAATGTCACATTTTTACATCTAAATTCTAGCACAAATTAAATTTAATTTTGCTTACTATGAGTTTATAATGAGTTTAGATTGCCAAGTACGTCTTTTATATAAAAGAGTTTATATTCTAGAGATTCTAATATCTGAATCACCAGTGTAATTAACTCTTCCACTTAAAGAATAGGGTCTTCTCAAGTCTAAAAACATAACCTCGGCTTTCCTTCAAGGTTTTAGGGTCTAGGGAGATTTTAGAGTATAGATAGAACACTTCTATATGATGACAATTAGGACAATTTCTTGGTAGAATTAGAATTTGAGATAAAATCTTGAAAGGAAAGGGCAGAGAGTCACATGCAGCAATTGAGAACGATGCTATAATTTTGGGAAGAATTTGGGCAGAGGGCACAAAGACGGGAATATTTAGGAGGCAGTGACACGCCAAGAATGGATGCTCCAGCTAAGGGAACAGCATGAAGCAAGATAGGAGCAGAAGGGAAAGGCATCTTCTGTGAACAATGCAGTTACACACTATTGAGCTTATGAATGTTTCAGATCTGTTTGTGAAAGCTGTTCATTTAAACGTATTTCCCGTTTGTCCATGTGCTCTGTTTATTATTTATAAAGTCATTTGCCAAAGCTGTTATTTTGTAGTTTTATAAATATATATTTTTTAACCAAAGCATTTCTAAAATCTCTGTAAATTCTTGGGCTTGTTCTTAGGAGAATAGCTTGAGGTGACATATGGCAAATGAAAAGTTGCATATTTTCTTCCATATTTGCAGTGTTTTCCCCTACAACTTATTGAACAACATTAAATTTTCTTAGTCTTTCCCGCTGTCTAGTGATATAATGTGTTTAACGTTCAAATACTACACAAACATATATACATTTATATACTTTATATATATAATTTTTATATTTCATAATTATCTATCTACATTGTTTAATTGTGGAGGGCATGTATTTGCAGAAAAACACCAGAGATTTTAATTGTTTCACTTTTGTTAAGTATGATTCTTTAAAATTACCATTAAAGTATACTGCAGGGTTTTTGCCAACTATTTCTTTATGGATCAGCTACAGATAGTTGAGAAAGTTTCCATCTTCCTTATATTAGGCTGGAAAGCCTGTCTCTGACATTAATTCTGTAGATGAAAGAGTAAATACTTTTCCTTTGATAATGCTCGTCTTTCAACAGCGCTTCCTGCTAAACCTTAAAGGCGACCTCTAACCCAGACACGTGGTGAAGCACTTCCACAGATCTACAGGGAAAAGTCCAAAGATGATATCAAAAGAGGAAGCTGCAGCCAAATTCCTTGGTCTCCCCAAACGTGCTTCAGAGATGCATCTGTAATTTTAAAAGTTGTTAGCATTACCCACTGTTATGGGTATTCTGATTTAAAGAAATTAAAATACAGGGTTTCATCGTGAATGGAGAGTCTTATATCAACGAATAGCTCTTTTCAGTTTTATGTCGATGGCCCCTGCTGTGATTGGCAATGCTGCAGATGCTAACACGACACATGTGCCAGATCTTCATAGGAGCTATAAAGAGGCTCACGGGAATATAAGACATCGGTAGACAAAAATACACAGTAGAACATCAAGCAAGCAGAGCATCGCTCTGAAATGTAATTTTTAATACATATTTGACTTCCCTCTCCTTACTTTGGAAAACATTTTCCTATGAATGTTTAGAAATGATATATTGAAAAGAACAAATGATTTAGAAGTTGGTTACACTCTTCTTTTATTTAAAAAACAGTATATATACATAAATTTTTTCAATAAATGGCATAGGGCAGTACTCCTCAAACTTTTCCACTGAAGAACCACTAAGGGGAGTGGGTCTGGAGATATTGTAGAGAACAGTTGTGCCATGCTTGGTTTTCATTTTAAAATTAATCCCAATTGCCTGTCTGCTTTATAGATCATTTATGACATAAATGTTTTTCACTATGAGATACTTTCCCTCAAAAGAAAAATCTCCAGGTGAAAATCATCTCCAGCATGATGGGCTTTCTTTATTTTGCGGATTCTGGAGCTCCTGCCCCCAGGTTTGTGCATCCAGAGACATGTGTGTAGTCTTCTGAGAAATACAGAATATTCCAAAAATCCAAATTCAATTGTTCACTTAGCATACACTGTGGGTAATACAAAGGTCACGTACATGTGTTCTTTTGTATCAAGGAACTCTTAACATTGTTGGAGAGATAAGACAAGGACATAAATAGCTATAATTTATATAATAGAAATTGATAAGATTTAGAGGAAAATGAAATAGAGATAATGGCTGGCTGGATCAGTGAAAATCTTTGTGTAGAAGAATGGTGAGAGTGGGGATACTCAGAAAAGAATGAACGGAAGAAATTTCAAGCAGTGAAAACAGTATCAAGAAAGGCACAGGAGCACGTACGGAAATTATTGAAAAGTTTTTCAAGTGCATAGAGGGCAGCATTGGTGGTAGGAGATAACTTAAAAATGAATCACTGCATTTAGTGATTGCAGGTTAGTCAAACTTCAAATGGACAACAAAATAGGACTTCTGCCAATTTAAAAATAAGACTAAAATAATTACTTTCCTAGACATTAGGAAACAGGTTAAAGATTTCAAGTTATGGCATCAACATGGATCTAAACATTTACATTTTTTAAAAATCTGATTGAAACATCATAGTAATTCTAGATTAAAGAACAAAGACATTTTTCTATTTCTTAATTTTGAAACTTATACTTTTTCCAGAACAAATTCATAAACAGTTTTATAGTGATGATTACAGGAAAAGCAGGCTTTTAATATACTTATCGCAATCTTTCTTTAAAAATTCAATTACTCTCTTGTCATAACATAACACAAAAATCCATTCCAGATGGATCAAAGACCTGATTATAACATGCAAAATAATAAAGCTAGAAGATAATGTAGGAGATTTTTCTTCATGACTTTGAGATAGGCAAATATTTCTCCAACAGGTCGTACACATCACTGAACATAAAGAAAAGACTGAAAAATTGGACTTCATTAAAATTAGGACATTCTTTTCATCAAGAGACATGATCAAGAAAGTGAAAAGGCAAAGAAAGGAGAGGAATAAGAAATTTATAACATACTTTATATCTAAAAAGAACACACCCCCAACAGTTACAAAAATTCCTACAAATCAATGAGAAAAAGATATACAACCCAGTTTATCTACTCAGATTGTAACTAAGTATACGTTAGGACCTGGCAGTTATATTCCTAGATATACAGCCATTGAAAAAAGTGTGAATATGCGTACAAAAAGACATGTACAGAAAGGTTCTTAGTAGCATTATTTTTAACAGTCCTAAACTAGAAACAACTCTACCATTCGACAACAGAATGGGTAAATAAATTGCGGTATGTTCCTCAAAGGAGAACAACAAATTACTGTTACATACCACAGCATGGAGGAATCTCACAGACATATTAAATAAAGGAAACAGGACACAAAAGAAGCCAGGCAAGGGAATCATCTACTGTAAGATTCCATTTAAGCAAAGATTAAAAACAGAAAAAACTAATTTTATATAAGAAGTCAGAATATTCCTTACTTTTGTGAAGGACACATTGGGAAGGAGGCACAAAGGAACCTTCCAGGAGATGGTTGTGTTTTCTATCTAGACTGGAATGGTTTTCAAACAGGTGTGTTAACTTGATAACGTTTCATCAAGCTGTACATTAAGGCTTTTGCCTTAACTTTGATGTGTGTATGCTACATTTCAATAATAAAGTTTCAATAATAAATTACATACTTTTAGAGCAGACAGACTATCTGTGGCATTCATATATCTATATATCTATATCTATATCTTCAGATCTTGAGGCAGAGACAAATGGCTGCTTTGGATAAGAATGGAAACTGTGTCTACAGTAAGCAGAACAGAGTAATATATCAGCTATGAGGAAAATTCACTACACATTGCCAGAAATATTATAGATGGTTTTTTACCACATATATAGTCAGTTACTTCTATCTTCTATTTAAAAATTAAACTTTTTAACGGCACAGTACTTTGATTAAACCCCACTGAGCTTATAAAATAGCAACTATACAACCTCTACTTCAGTTCTTATAATAATAATATTTAACTCCTGTTGAGTACTCTCTATTTATACAATTTAAGTGCCTCCATGTATTAACACATCTTAATACACAAAGTGAAAAAATAAGATAGCTACTATTATTATTTCCCTTTAAAAAGGAAGGATCCAGGGCTCACAGAGGAGAGGTAGCATGCTCAAGGTCCCACGACCCACGACTAGTTACACATCCTGAAACTACCTTGGGCATCTTAACTTAAAATTACATGCTTTTCCACAACTAGAAGGACCCACAACTAAAATATACTTGTACTTGGGGGATTTGGGGAGAAAAAAAATTACATGATTTAAAACATTGCACTAGACTAATTCCACCTCCCAAAACACAACACAAATTCAATTCTTACATTCCCCAATGGAGGACAGACTTACCAACAATGTGGTGAGAGAATAGCCTGTTCTTCGGCTTGAGATTGAGGTTTGGGGTCATGAAACTATACAGTGGATAAAATGCCTAGAGGTGAATATAGACCCAATTTTGCAAGTACAGGATGTGTTATAGAAAAAACACATATGAATATATTTAAAGATGGCTCCTACGTATGCACAAGCAGAAAATAATAGCAGCAGTAGCATGGAGAAAATGCGACATTGCCAGAGGAAGGTATCTTCTTTGTAGAAATGTATCCGTTAGAATGCTTTGAGCTGCAAGTAAACGAAAAACCAAGTCAACGTGACTTAAACAATTCATTTATTATGTCTTATAGCCAGAAAAAGGGAGGCAAGGTGTTCAGTGACTGGTAATGGCAGGAGACTCAGGCACTGTCTGTCCTTCTGCTCAGCCAAGACGACAGGCCTCTGTCCTCAGGCCCGATGCTTGTCCTTGGCTGCATCTGTAAATTTCACAAACTAACCCATCAGCACCTGAAGAAGCATTTATTCTTTCTGTATCTCTTTATCACAAAACTCCTGCCAATCCTCCTCCTCACCCCCCAAAAGCAGATTTTTTCCTTCCTTTCAGGAGCCAAAGTTGTGCGGCATGTCCATGCTAAGGCAATCGCTGGTAGCAGAGATGGATTGTGAGGACTGGCTGTGACTAACCAATATTCACCTCCTAAGGAGACCAGTTTGACAGCATATGACAGGGTGAACATCACCAGGAAATTGGAGGCTGGGGGCTTGGAAGAAAGGGGTGGAAGGCTGGTTTTGGTTAGACAACCAACAACGTCTGCCACAAGAAAGTAGTACTGCTAAAAACAGCCTTGGCTTTGCAAGTAACAACCTTAGCCACACACCCAAGTGCCACTTTTACAAGAATTCTGTGTGGAGAGGACGTTTTCTTCTGTCTACAAACAGATTTCTCAACAACAAATAAAAATGTGAACAGTATCATCTTTGAGTATTCAAGAATACTGTTTGATTACTCTTCAAAATGGCATTTCCAGCATATATATTAAATCAAGTATGACAAACTGTATTATTGAAGTGTTAATGTTTAATATAGTGAATGTTCAAATCATTCTTTTATATAAAAAAATGACTCCCGATACCAAATTGGAAGCCAATAGAAACACTGAGAGAAGCAATATAAACTTTTTTTTCTTGCCAGGAGAAAGGTTTGGAAAGAAAACTTTAAAATCAAATCTTATTTTCTTTAATGTAAGCCTTCAGGTGTCTGATTTGTATATTGTGTGGAAAGGTTTATAATGGAAACATTCAAGAGTCAATGCATTTAACTTCATTTCCTTATCATCTTAATTCCCATCTTCCCAATTTAAATTCTCTTTGAAAATGTTTCAAGTAATGGTATTACTTTTAACAGTTTTTTATTTGATACTCAGTATAATTTTAAGTACCACATTAAAACTGGAGTATAGAAACATTTTCTTCATCTGCTGTGACAAATGATGGTCCTTTTATCACAAACTTTGGGGTATTCCATTAATTTCCAGGAAGATAAGCCAGTTTTCTGAACTCTGTAAGAGTTAATAACTACTTGAAAAGCACAAACGTGTAAGTCTTTTTGCACTTAAACTGCTATGAAATTTAAAATTACACCTTCTATGAAAGTCACATGTGCACCAAATCCTTTGACTTTCTATGCCCTTCATATAGGTGATGCTTCCGTTGTCTTCGGTGTGAGAGGAAGCAAGGTCTCATGTTCACCAGAGGCTTTGAGGTTTGATAAAGTGTAGCTGGGCGGTGGAAAGAGACAGGTAGCAGGTTGGGACGATTTGGGAGTTACTATCAGAATGTTTATTTGATCATATGCTATATACTCTAGCATTTAAAAATAGAGAAAATGGAAATCGTGCCTCACTACAGAAAGGAAGCGAAGATAAACGCTTCTCAATAAAAAACCTACCCATAGAAGCAGTATCCTGGGTGAGCCTCTGTGAATTTAAAATCAGAAATTTTCCTACTCCAGGTTATCACTTGGACAACCGAGAAACTGGCTCTCATTTCACTATCAACTCTAGAACTGGGTTTTGAGTTCCTGTCAACCTAATTGAAATTAATTGAGGGTGCCCTGTACATCAACTCCAAAGATGTCTACATCATTAGGAAAAAAAGGGCTGTGGCCACCATTGGAAGAGAATACCACGTATTTTATGGATCAAGTGGAACTCTCAACTGTCAAGCAATCCCGAGTCACAGATCACCCATCATTTAATAAAACCCCTTCCCCATCTGGTCATCAACAAGGTTTAACGGAGCCCAAAAGAACAACAACTCAATTCTAGACACGGGGCCCCGGAAACAGAAGCATCCCCTGGAGAAAATAAAAGGAAAAGCTTTTCTCTCTCTCTCCGTCCAACCCCCCACCCCAGTTCTCCAAGATCAAAGGTGTTAACCCCACCCCCTCCGCCCCATGCTCTCTGGGGCAGCTCCTTTTCTGTAAGGGTTGTTCACCTCCTTTCAGCATCTCGTGAGGAAGAAATTAGGAGGAGGATTTCTGAAAGCTGGGGAACTGTGGTGGGCGGGAGCAGATGGGGCCCTCCTTGCATTCACCTCCTCCAGGGTCCAGACCTTCCACTCCCGGGTCTCTGAAGCCCAAAACACGCCCACAAACGCCAAGCGTCCTGGCTTTGCTGGGCAGGGGGAGAAGCAGGGCGGTCCTCCGCGCTTCGGCGCCGGGCGGCAGGCCCGGGCTGGGTAGAGGTGGGGGTGGGCGAGGAGGGGCGCTCACGTCACGTGCGCGCGCGGGGACCGCAATAAATGCCCCGGAGCTCGCGGGAGCGGCGGAAACGCTCGGCGCCCGGCTCTGCGCATCGTGGCTGCACCAGCAGGAGCGCGAGGTCGCCCCAGCCCTTGCAGCCGAGCTCCGCTTCGTGTCCCCGCCCCTTGCTCCTGCAGAGGACGCTCGGAGCCTCCGGGCGCCCACCCTGGCAAGCTAACTGGGGATCTCCCTTTCGGCCCCAACTTCAGGCTTTAAGTTTGGAGCGCTCTGCCCGCTACTTCTTCCAGGTCCAAAAGGAGCCGCGGAGGCCGAGTCAGCACCCTCGTGGCCCAAGGACGCGCCTTGCCCTGGTCCTTGCCGAGCGGGGCTCTCTGTGCGCAGTCGTGTGTGGAGGCGGCGGGCGGCTGCGGGAGGCTGGCCGTCTTGTTTGGCCCGGCTCTCTTAGGGAACTTCACACTGGAGAGGTAAGAGCATTTCCCAAACGCAGCGCTGGGTCCTCGAGCTCCCACCTTTTCTTGTCTACCTTTTTCTTCTTAAACCTTGCTTTTAAAAAAAGCCAGCTTGTAAAGACCGGTCAGACAAGGAGGGTGGGCGGACTGCTCGGCCAGCAGCAGCGATGGAGATTAGCGGGAGCCTGCTCTTGTAAGTGACTTGTGGGTTTCACCTCCTTCTGTCGCCTGCTTTACGTTTGCATCCAGGGAACAGTGTGCGCCTGCGGCGTGTGGGAGGAAAAGCTCCAAAGTTGCTGGTGGACCGTTGGCTTTATCGAGTGCGGGCCACAGCTTAGGCACATACTTTCCAGGAAATAATGATTGAGTTCTTGACCTGCGCCTGCGTAAGAAGAGGCTTCCCCCAGTGCCTGGAACCACTCACTCGCACTGGTTCACTGGGCCCTCCAGATGTACCCCTGGCTAAATGTATAAATAACATTTTGTACTTCTTTAAAACATTCACCTGAATTGCAGAATGTTGTGGACATTCTGAATGCCTGTGAACTGGATATGGGACACCGGGATAAAATAATAATTTAAAACGTCGAAACGTGGACCTCTAGATTGATATACAATATTCTAGGTAGATAATACCATTTGCAAGCTGTATGTATTATGCGGGCACTTAAGGCCTCGTAATTCAGAAATTATTTTTTAACTCTGACTCTTCTGGGCTACTTTTGTTATTTATGTTTGGCCTCATGCATATTATCTTGGAAAATATGGTTGTCTGTTTTGTGGAAACAATGCATTGTGAAAAGTCGTCTGAAGGAAAAATTGGTTGTAGATAAGTTATTTCAAAAAGCGCATGTTCAAAACGTGAGAGTGCTATAATGTATAGACAGATCAAACTGGGACGCTCCCTTTGTAACTGTTGTTTTACTTTTGTTATTAGACAATTAATATCTGCCTAGATTTTCACCTTAATCACACTGCATGTCGTTATAGCCAAAAGGAGTGGAAGAGCCTGTCTTGGAGATTTTCCCGGGGAAATCCTGAGATCATTCATTATGAAGTGTACCGCGCGGGAGTGGCTCAGAGTAACCACAGTGCTATTCATGGCTAGAGCAATTCCAGCCATGGTGGTTCCCAATGCCACTTTATTGGAGAAACTTTTGGAAAAGTACATGGATGAGGATGGTGAGTGGTGGACGGCCAAGCAAAGAGGGAAAAGGGCCATCACAAACGATGACATGCAGAGTATCCTGGACCTTCATAATAAGTTGCGAAGTCAGGTGTATCCAACAGCGTCTAATATGGAGTATATGGTAAGGAAATTTTTCAGATGGTATGTACAAAGAAACGTTTGTTGATGCTTTTAGCCTCTGTCGTTAAATTCTCTCGTGCTATTATTTAATCTTTACTATTTGTCCTGTGTAAAATAAAAAAAAAAGATTTTCTTCGAGAGTATCTTCCTCTGCATATTCTTTTGTTAGTGTTCTTTTCATTTTAAGAGCTCTTCAAATTTCAGGGTAGAATTAAACGCCTTAGATGCAATATTCCTACTAAGTGCTGTAAATTCTACTCTTACCAGGAAGATTCCTATCCTGAGAATGCTGAACAGCTGGTGTGTTTACTTTTAAATGATTTAGTAGAACACTTACTTCCTACTTCCTAACTGATGGAACCTTCTTATGACCGGTGGATCTGAAAAATGAGGGACCAATAATTTGAAGAAGCTTTCTGGATTGCTGACTTTACATACACACACACACACACGCACACACACACGCCGGTATACATATAAATATATAGTTTCTAATGGGCCCTTCTTTCTTACAAATATGTAAATAACATACTGTAAAGGGTACATTTCTCTGGTTGCTTTATGTTAAGGAATGCATTGGCAATGGTTTTTTTTTCTCTTCTGGATTTATTTGTGAACCTTTAAGTATGAAAATAAGCCTGGGCAAAGGATTAAATGAAAATATGTGACTTATCCTTAATAACCTTATACTTACTCTTAGAGCAAATTACCAAGTTGGGGCAACCATATTACTTTTTTAAGACTATTAGCGTCCAACTCATTAATATACTACTTCATACCCTAAGTTACGTAGAAAATTTTTCAAAAATCTATTTTACTACTTGCATGAATTAGGAATGCACTAGCAAAGACTGATAATAAATAGTCATTGGTGATAGCAGACTTATTTAATGAACATTGGGAATAACGTTTCTCCTTTGGATACATTGCAGGGTGCAGTTAATGCGTGCTAGTTTTTCTTTTTTTCTGCCTTCACATTAGTTTTGATGGATATTGTCTATTTAAATCCTTTCATGAAACGTGGAAGTTCTATGTTCACATTACCCTTGACAAAATATGGCATTATATTATTTTAACTTTTACTGGAAAAATGTTTTACCTTAAAGAAAGTAGGTGGTACTCAAGAGAACTCATCAGAGGTTAAGATTTGAGGCCTGGTGGTCAGGCTGTCTGAGTTTAAATTCTGGTGTTGATACCCACTAGCTATGGGGCTTGGGGCAACTTATTAATTTCTCTCTGCTTCGGTCTCCTCCTGTCTAGCGTATGTACTCACCTGACAGGTTGCTCTGAGGGTTGAATGAGATAACCTATGTAAAGTTTAGCTCATTATCAGGCATATTGCAAAGTCCTAGTAAATGTCACTAAGACATACAACTAATTTTATGTCTCCTCCTACTGTTTAAATAGATCATTTGAGGAAATTTAGCTCTTTTCAAAACTGTGTGCAGGATATGACATCTGTAATGTCTCATATTTCTGCTTTTTGTGTATTTTAAAGTGTTTGTCCAAAGGAAAAAATTCTATGACTTCTTCATCTGTGAGCTTTCAAACAGAGCCAATTCTGGAGACTTTCCAACTAGGCCACTCTGTGCTTATTCCATGTGGATAGGTATTCAATTGCTTTTTATTTAAAATAAGGAAGAACGTAGGAGTTCAAACCCACAAAAAGAAATCTTAGAATATTTGTGTGTGTTTTAAGTAATATGGAAATAATGAAAGCACAGTTCTGTGATTCGTTTTCGTGTTTGGCTTCCAAAGAAAATAACTGCCTATTGTATGATGTCTGGTCTGGGGTGTGTTTATATGAGTTTCTTTTTAGTTTCACTGGTTTTATTTTATCCTTGAAAAGTAGATTCAGAAACCAGTCAGGGTTTACGTTGTGTTGCCCTTAGATACTATTAACACTGGAACCGCATCTTGGCCATTACCTGGGCTGCAGAGGAGTTCATTGCCCAACTGTAATACTGGAGCACATTTTCTAGAATACACATTTAAGGGGAAGTCTGAAAGAACAATACTATTTTATTTGAAATCCTGTTGATTTATGCATTGCCTAATAATATAAGTACAGATGTTGATCAACCTTGTGAAAACATTTATTCAAATAGTTATTTAAGATGTGTTTATTCTGAGAAAACAAAATTAAAAACTGGTGAAGAACTGTTTCCTATAAAATCTGCAAAGCCGTATGATAAGTGCCACCACTTTGGGCCAGTTGTATACTGTATGTCACATTACACTACATCTGGTGCTTATTTTAGTCTATTCCTTGCCCTGAGCCTGGGGCAGCCAAGCCACATCCACATTTATTAACATTACATCCCTACACCGACCCATGTATGCATTTGATTAAGAGGGTTGAAAATTGATTCTGGAAAGCCACATCTTTCCTTGAAGAGCTTATGGTCTGATTGAGAAGGAAGAAGAGACATATTTGAAAATGTTCAAGTAAGCAAGGACACAAAATTCTTTGTTTATGTGTACGAATAATGCCAAGGGAGCTCAGGATAATGGAATATTCCCAAAGGGGAGAGTTAATCCATCGGTAAGATGAGGTCTGTGTTGTTCCTGGAAGGTCAGGACCGTGAATGGTGGCGAAGAGTGGAGGGCATATGTCATTTAGAGGAAGAGAAATGGACAAATCTGGGGTGGCTGGCTGGTTGTAGGAACTAGAAGGAGATTAGGTTGATGAAAGCACAGACCTGTGGCAGAGTCAGGAAGGAGAGAAATGAGCTATTTATTATAGAAAATCAGTGATCCAAAGGAAAGAGAGTACCCGCATTTAATTTAGGGTAAATTGAGAAACTGGAACTTGTAGGTCATCGGATGCAGCAGCTGTTGCTGAAGAGGCACTGGATTTTAGAGGAAAAAATACTAGCTTTGCGCCTAGATAGCTGCAGGTTCACATTTTATCTCTGCTGTTTACCGGTACAAACTGACAGTTGGCAACCTTTTTGGGCATTGTTTTTCTTATTGGTGAAATCGGAGTAAACATATAAACCTCACAGGCTGTAATGAGATGAGAGATTTGAGACTGTTGAGCATATTCTTTTTCTTCAAGCCTTTCTTTTCCATGGCTTTTAATCCCATTGCTTGGTTCTTTCCTTATTCTGCATATTTTGTCAACACGTTCTTGTTTCCTGCTCATCTCTTAAAAGTTGGTTCCTCACGTTTTTACTTTGGGCCTTCTTCCTTCCCACAGGACCTTCTCTACGCCTTTGGCTTTAAATACCCTCCGTATATTGATGGCTCCATAGTCGACGTCTCCATCCAACAGTCCTCTTTGAGCTTCATTTTCGTATTTCCTACTGGGTCTTCTCTGTAACGTTATGCCACAGTTACTTCAAGCTTAAGATGTCTGAAAAGAAAATGAACTGCTTTACCTTTTCCCTCCACCTTTTCCTTGATCCTGCTTCCCTTCCTGGATTCTTTCTCAGTGAATGTCATCAACATCTGCTCAGTCCTCTCTAAGCAAAAACACCCCAGAAAATTGGGCATGTTCCCAATTCCCGCCTTGCTTTCATTCCCTCTGCCCACTTCCCCATAACGTACACACGCAAACATACATATACAGTTCCTTGCAAAATTCTGTAGACTCTGTCCCAGAAATATCTTTTGAATCCTCTCTTTTGTTTCATCCTCACCTTTGCCCATTATCTCACACCTAGATTGGTACCCACCCAGCACACTATACCCGTCTAGTCCTACTTTATTTCTACTTTAGTCTGCCTTCCTCACTGTAATGAAATCTGTCTTTTCCCTCAAACAGATATGTGGTGGGTACTCAACTGCACGAAACTTCTGTTAACTCCTGGCTGCTCAACCTTGATTAACTTATAAAGCCCACCTTGATTAACTTGAGGCATGTCCGGTCCAATACACCCCATAGCTCTCAACTCCATGCATATATTTGAATCTGTGTTCACATTGAACTAACTACTCACTCTTCTTAGAGATGGCCGTGCTTCCTCATGCTTCTGTGCTTGTCTGCGCATTCAGTTTTCTCTGTGCCCAGAATGCTCATGCTTCCTGTCTCCTCCTGACAAACTCTTACTCAAGAGTCAGCTCGAATGTTCTCTTTCTGTAAAGCTTTCTCTGGTGCACCCATTCCCCTGCCCCACTCCTTCTGTGCTCCTAAAATATTTTATTCAAGCCTATTTATAGTATTAAAATTTTATTGCAGTTAAATATTTATATGTCTCTTTTTTCCCCCAAGACTTTGGATTCCTGGAAGGGTAAGGGTTGTACTTTATTTATCTTCATAACCCCGCGCCTGATGCATAGCAGTATTACTAAGTAAATATTTATTGATTGAGTATTAGTGAATGCTCAATAAATATGTGTTGAATTAAGGGATGGATGGAAGAATAGGTAAGATTATATATGAGATAAGTATGAAGGACAGGTAAGAAAAGGAATTAAAATAATAAAAGTTCTGGAAGGTAGGCTCTCACCAACAGCAAAGATACTAACATAGAAATTGGAAATACTAGAGATGAAGGAATAAATGCTTGAAAAATTCAGGATTTTTTTTCTGTTTTTTAAAATATTCATTGTATACTAAAAATTTTCCTGTAATGTAGAGCTACTGAGATAATAATCAAGATATTCAAATATCCTGGAATTTAAATAATAAAATGAATTAGTGGGTATTTACCTCTTTTTATAAATTTTTAACATAGAGCCTCTAAAACATTATAGATTGACTAAAATACAAAATAGTTCACTGTGATACAAAGTGTACCTAAGTCTAGAATGTGCTTCAGCAACCAGGACACTTTACCCAAAAGAACACATGGGCCAACTGTATAAGCCATTTTCCACTATTGTGACTATTTCCATGTCTTTTAGAGAACTGTTGACAGACACTTTCTGGGAGGGTTGATGGCTGTGCCTGCTTGCTCTCACCTGACATATGGGTGAGACTGTGGGCAGAACCTTGGCACAGCACTTTTCCAAATGTAGAACAAAACACATCTGGATGCCTCTCCTTTTGCTACGCGACCACAGGCTCTGAGCCAAACAACCGGTGGTACCCTCGGTCCGTGGTGCATGTTGATGCAAACGATGGCTTGGTTCCAGTTTGTTACTTACCTTCTTTCTCACGCTTAACATTGGAAATCAAGTATTTTTTTCTTTTGTGCTTTAGTAACAGCAGATAATTTCAGAAACTGGACCTGGGACAACCTAGTTTGCTCAACAGGGTGCTGCTAGTCTGGATTCTGCCCTGTTTCCGACTGTCTGTAGTCTGAATCCAAACCTGAAAAAGTCATCTTTAGCTTCCACGTTGCTCTGGTTTACTCTCATAAATCCATGTTTTCTGATGTTATTTGCCACCAGTGACATATCCAGAGTAAACGCAGGTAATGAAATGATGATCTTATAACTCGTTTACCCCAAACTCAGTGTTTACACATTTCTTATCTTGCTAAAAATGTCAGGAATTCACCGCAATTAAGTTTTATTGCAACTCTTGATTCCTAAAACGATGGTTTTCTCTCTGCATACTGGCGCTTGCCTGGTAATTTTAAAAAATTAATTATTTACATTTTTTATTGGTATGCAGTATAATCCACATGCACTTAAGGGTACATAAGATATCTTTCTTGGTTCAAAGAATATTACCACTGTTTAAAGTTATTAAGCTTTCTTTATTCTGTATTTAAAATAGCTTATTTAATTTTCGTGGAGTGTTTTTATTTTACTTTAATAATATTGTTTAGATCCAATAAAGTTATGTTTTGTTTTAAGTATCTTGGTCTACAGAGTTTAAAAGTTTGCAAAACTTTAATTTGAATAGATAGTTGGTTTTTTAAAAAAGACGTTGACACTTCAAATTAATATATTTTTCTTTTTGGCAGTTGCACTGTAGATGGCAATACCCATAGGGGGAAAGTGACATTGCAGCCCAATTCGATTGAATTTAGTAATTACCCTGGAGTTCTGGGAGATTAAAGATTCCTCCTTAAATGTAAGCAGCAAATCTAGGATCTTAGAAAGGCAAGAGAAGAGAAGTAGTTTCCATAGGAGAAATGAAGTACCCAAAGCCTGAAAAATGCTGCAAAATTTTGAAATTGCTATTGTTCTTTCTTCCTTCATTAAACAGGTATTAGGAGTTTACCATATGCCAGGCACAGCGTAAGGCCCAGCAGTAAACACAACAAGCATTCTTTCTTGCCTGGAATAGGTTTGAAGACCCTCAGTCTCCAAACACAGCAAGGGGACCCATGTGGCCAATACAGAGTGTTCATGGGAAGTAATATAGGAAATGAGGTCCAGGTCTGAGATTTAATTGAGGAGGACAGTTACAGGTTATTGTAAAGACTCATTTTCAGTCTAAGTGATAAGAGGCCATTTGAGCTGTTTGAATAGAAGAATAGCATGATTTTACTTATTCAGAGTCATTCTAGCTTTCTGAGAACAGACTTTAGGTGGTGGGAAGGGGGGCAAAGGTGTGAGCAGGGAGACGAGGCTATTACAATAATCCTTCCAACAGTTGTTGGTGGCTAGGAGTGGGGTGGTAGCCGTGAAAATGGTGAGAAGTGGCAAGAGGGTGAATATACTCTCAAATCCCTTTTTAATCAGCACATCTATCTTGAAAAATTCAAGGGAGCCTTTTGGCAAGATGAGTTGACTTGGCCAGCCCGGCAGCCAGTAGGCTGGGCGTTCCTTCATCTGGTGCAAGATCTAAATCCACTCAAGCCCTGGCTGCTGGTTTTTGAAAACTGGAGGGAGTTTCTATTCTGGTTTAAATATCAATGAGGAACTCTCAACTTGTAGTGACTTCCAGAATGGTTACAGAGATTCCAAAAGTCACCTCTTACTTCATGCTCATTTTGCCAACCCAACTCCAAGAGATTAGAGGAGGTGGAACCCACCTCTGCCTCCTCACTTCCCAGGATAAGAACGTCTGCTGTTTTCCCACGTGGTCTGCCTTCCCCTCCCCAAAGCCAGTCTACTCTCTCACTCTCTGCGTAAACAACAGAAGATGAGAACTTTAGCATGAGAAGCAGAACAGGACAGTGGCCCAGTTCCTGCCCAGTAATCACCAGTTGCACTATCATGGGGTATTTCATTGAGATTTTATTTCATTTTGGAGGTAATGCAGACATTTTGGATGTGGGATGTGGCTGTACAGGTTTTGCCTGAGGAACTGGAAATATTGGAGCTACCATTTTTTAAGATAGGAAAGAATGTGGCTAGACCAGCATTTGGTAGAGGAAGCTGGAGCTCAATTTTGGACATATTAAAGCTTAAGATTTAGCTTAAATATCCAAGTGAATTTGTCAAGTATGCAATTAGACATACGTGGTCTAATCTAGAACATAAAGTTAGGATTCATCAGCATTTGGATGGTATTGAAAGCCTTGAGGAGAAATGAGATCATCAAGAGAATGAGAATAGATAGAGAAGAGACATTTAGGAAGTGAGCTCTTGACACACTTTACAGTGGGAAGATGAGGAGGAAGAGCAAAGGGAATTGAGAATTAAAAAGAAAACCAGGGGAGCATGATGTCTTGGAAGCCAAATGAAGGAAGGCAGAAAGGATGATCAACTCTTATATACTTATAAAGCTTATCTAATC
Source organism: Equus caballus (assembly GCF_041296265.1). Lineage (NCBI taxonomy): Eukaryota > Metazoa > Chordata > Mammalia > Perissodactyla > Equidae > Equus > Equus caballus. The sequence goes on along the minus strand of NC_091692.1, from coordinate 11,692,279 downwards.
TTATAAAGCTCTTAATGCTGCTTCAAGATCAAGTAAAATGAGGGCCCTTGAATTTCACAATATGGAGGCCACGTTGGAGGTCTCATAAAACAGTTTGGGTGGAATCGTAGTGATCCAAGAGTGGTTCAGGAAGAATGGGATGGGAGAAATGAGCGTGCTTGTTCATCCACTTATTCATCAAACATGTACCATCCCCTGTGGGCCAGCTGGTATCTGTAATCTTAACCCTTCTCCAATTAAAAGTTTTTAATTTAGTTTTAGAAGAGGTAATTCAATTAGGGAACATACCCCAAATTTATAATGATAGGCAATAGGAAAATGCTATTTTTTTGCATGATTTTTGTAGTTACTTTTACTGAATGCCTTCATTCATTAAAAACAGAATATTCATTTATAGTTGTAGTTAACAATGCCATTTAGCTCAGGAACATTCTTGGCTATTATTCAGTTTATTCTTTCACATATTCCTTTCAGGAATTTATACAACCGAATAATTGTACATGATTTAAAATTTAAATTCTTTAAATCCATTAAATTTTTAATGATTTTTACTAATTCAGTTAAAGCCAGATGTTTACCAAACTAAGATATATATGTTTTATATACTCTTATGTATAATTTATACATGTATTATGTGTGACATATATATAATATTTAGTTTATTGGAAGAAAATATGAAAATTCAAGCGGTAGTAAATTGTCTGATGAAGGTATTATAGTAAGTATGTCTAAATAACTCCTTATTTTCCTGAATATTTGTTGCCTTCATAATTTTAAGGAGTTACAGAAAGGCTTTTATAATTGATTAAAACAATTTGTTAGTCTCATTAATAAATTTGTGTTTAAGAGAGCATTTAATTCAACGCTGATTGAGCGTTTTTTGTGCCAGGCACTGTTCTTGATGCTGGAGAATACATATGTGTGTAAAAAGTTCAACAAGTTAATGAAAATAAGCAGAGAGATGATAGAGAATGATAGAGGTGGAGCTAATCATATTGGGTAGTTGGGTAAGACTTCTCTGAGTGGGTTGCTTTTGACCGAGAACTGAATTGCAAGACAGACTCAGCTAAACAAAGATACATAGATGTAGGCAGAAGGAATACTAGGCACAAAGTCTTTAAATCAGGAATGAGGGTGGGAGTTTTCATGGATTATAAAGAAGGCTAGTGTGGCTGAGTTTTATTCAGTAATGAGGAAAGTGTTAGAAAATGAAGTAGACATATAAGCGTGAGCCAGAATTCCTTTTGGGCCTTATGGGTGAGGAAAAGTTTGTATTTTATTTTGAGTGAAATAGAAAGCCACTGGAAAATTTCTTGCAGAGGATTGACCTGGTCTTATTTCCAGTTTCCTTTAATTACTCCATGTTATGGAGAGTGGTCTGAAAGAGGACTAAGGCTGAAAGCAGAGAAACAGTTAGGAAGCCATTGCTATGTTCTCAAGGAGAGATGGTGGTGGCCGGGACCGGGGTGACAGTGGTAAAGATGGAGACACATGCGTGGTTTCAGGGTATGTTTTCATGGCATTGCTGATGGTTTTGTTGATTGCTTTAAAGTGCAGGGTGAAGGATAAGGAAGAATCTGGGTTGCTCTTAGGTTTTTACTTAAGCACGTTAGTGAATAGTTGAACGTTTGTTGAAACAGGAGGAGAAACACAAGGGGAGGTAAGGATAAACTCAGGGGTTTCTTTTTGACCAAGCTTAGTCTGTGCTGTCATATCATCCTCAATTGAGTTTAATGGTCAGTAGGGAGGTAGCATTTGAGATAAAAATTTGGAAATCGTGTAGGTGTTATTAGGAACTGTCTTACTGACTGAACAAAGTCACCCAAGGAGATTTTCATGGACGAGGGTTGAATGCTTTGGTGTGAGCCCTGGGCTCCAGCAGTATGTGGAAGTTAAGCAGGAAGGAGAAGCTAGCAAAGGAAGTGGAGAACAAGTGCTCACCAAGGTTGGAGGAAAAGACAGGATAGACTAGTGTCTCAGAAGCTGGGAGAAAAAGAGTTCAACAGGGGAGAAGTCAATGCTTCAGTATTGCTGAGAAGATGAATAAGATGAAGAAGAAAAGTCAACAATGGTTTTGTCAACATGGAGTTTGTTGGTGACTTTGCTAAAAGTGATTTCAGTTGTAGTGTATGACTGAAAGTCTTACTGAAGTGGGAGGAAAAGAACGGTAGGTGAGGAAGTAGAGAAGTAACTAGGTAACTCCTCAAGATGATGTTGCCGTGAAGGAGATCAGAGAAATGGAGCTAGCTATTGCTAAAGGAGAATATGAGAATGCTTTTGGTTTGGTTTTGTAAAGAGCATATTTGTAGGTTGACGGGAATGAATGAGTTGAGAAAGCACTCAGAAGAAGAGGAGAAAATATCCCTGCAAAGTCGGTTTATTTATTCTAACAAGAAAGACTGAGGCTGTAGGTGCAGAAGCAGGTAGTTTGGTGTATTTGATGAGGTAAAGAGAAGAGAATTTTCATGTGGATGCTTCTGTGTTACCCAGTGAAGTACAAAGCAGCTGAGATGAGGGGACAGGGAAAAAGGGATGTGAAGACGGACATTTATGAAATGATAATTTTGGATATCCTGCATGGGGATCTTTGTGGAGTCAGACATATGGGACGTTTTGAGGTGCTTTAAGTTCACTTGGTTCAAAATGCTTTCAGTTAAAAAATCTAACAGATGTGGAAGAGGTTTGCTATAGAAAGTCAAGGTATTTCCAAAAATCAGGCAGATTTAACGTAATGATCCTCCTCTGGTTTCCCATATGTCACAGCACTCTTTCCAGCCACTTCATGTGGGGTCACCTGCTTGGCCTCTGAAGACATTTCACTAACAGCTCCTGGAGATGAGAAAGAGATAATCAAAGACACGTTAGTGGGGATTTGATTTTTCAAGTATTCAGATATTAGATAATACAGAACACGTACAGATATAGATACAGATCAGATAGTGTGTTTGGGGTTCAAATTGCAAACTAAATGCTAAATACAGATAGTTGTATAGGAACTCAAAAAATTAAGTTATGGAACTTTTGACCAAATATGTAACTTGAACTAGTGGGTGACCAAACTTCCCAAAGAGAAGAATCTGGAATTATGATCTGGTGAATCTTACTTTTCTTTTTTCTTTCTTTTAACTATTTAAAAATCGATAAGATGCCATTAAATCAACTACTTATGTGTAGTATATTAGGGAAAAGGCAACACATTTTTTTATATTGATAGCTCATCAGCCTCAAGGGAAAAATATGAATATGGACACAATCAGTTTAGTAGGTTATGCATACTTTATATCTTCAGTTTGTAGGCAAAGAAAATTTTGGAATCAATCATCAGAATATTAAAGATAGTAAGTATTTTTCATGGAAAAGCAGCTAGGTATGATTTGGGGGGTTGAAGTAAAGGGTGTTTTAGTTCAGCGCAACTCGAACTTTAATGTGCATATGAATCCCCTGGGAATCTTGTTACAATACAGATTTTAATTCAGTAGGTCTGGGGTAGGCCCCAGTATTCTGTCTTCCTAACGGGAGCTCCCAGGTGATGTGGCAGCTGCTGTCTGGGAACCCACTTTAAGCAGAAGACTTTACGCTTCTTGGGAAGTGAGGTCTAAATTGAGACATGAATAATTGTTGACTGTAGAATTCAGGTCCTTTTTCCCATCCTCAGCTGTCGCATTCACCTTCTCCCTTTTTTTGTAAGGTAGCACCTATAACTATTAGTGCAGGAAAACAGAAACAACTTTTACTCCCTTTCGAGAAGAACTTAGAAACCAAAATGATGAAGAAGCTTGAACAATAAGATTCCTCAAGGCCTAGTGTTTAAATTTACTGACTTAGAGGAGGAGTGGAAAATGAAATCTCAAAATTAGCTAAAGGCACAGTTCTGCTGGAAAGTGAAAAGTGAAATGCAATCAAGGACAGGATAAACTCAAAAGGCCCTGTGAGTGAGAAGGGAAGAAGTATGGGGGATGGGTGACTGGATAATAGGATAATGAGCTGTTAGATAAGAGCCAGGAATGAGCATGAGCGGAGTTACTATTGAGAGACCCTGCCCTGTATGTTGCAACTCCAGCAACACAAAGTAACCACGTGAACAGGGGACCATCCAATAAAGGTGATGGGAGTAAACGTGAAACTATGTCTTATACTTTCTCAAGACATGGCAAATCCATGTCTGAAATACTGAATGATTGACTGATATGCTCAAGGAAACTACAGTGAGATCCAGTGTTGTCTGGAGAAAGGAAACCAAAGAGATAAAAGAGAAGTGTTGGGGGCAGGGAGGCTGCTGAATGAAGAGGGACTAAGACATCAGAACTCCTGTCTAGAGAGAAAGGGTTGACAGGTCTGCTAACCAAGAGTTCTCTGAACACAGTGAGTACGACCTAAAGTAATAAACAGGACCATCTATTCCACAGGACCATCCATGCGGTTATTCCGCATGCCATGGGAGTTTTGATGCTGTAGGAATCTTGCGAAACTCGCTTGCCTTTGCAGATGTTAGAATGCTTTGTGCCCTCCTTGTTTTCACTTTAATGAATTTCTCCTCTTCCTTCAAAACTCACCTTCCATATAAAGTTAGGCCCACTCCCACCCCAGTTCCCTGGCTTCCAGGGCATTTTATGCTTGCTTCCGCCTCTGTTATTTACATCCTTGTCCCTTTCTGTAGCCTTGCCTTCCTTTGTGGGAAGGGACTGTATTTTAGCTATTTTTGCCTTCCCCCGCTGAGTGGCTGACAGATACTTTAAGCTCAATTTATGCTCCTTGGAAGGGAAAAAAATGGAATGAATGGATGAAAAAATGAAAAGATGACTAGGTTTTCAACAACAATTTTCAAGTGGGCAGAATGAAAAAGGATTTCATTAATTCTGTTTTGCCGAAAAATGCTATTAAAAAATTTGCAAAAGCATTCTTTTCAGTGAGGTATTGTGTTTGTTTTACTTAATTTTATATTTTTAAGTACAGTAGCATTTTGGTTGGATACAATCATTCTTTAATAAGTGCGACAGGAGGCTAAATTAGCATCGTATTTCAGTGACATTGGGTAACGGACATCTCTGTCTCATGAAGTGGGATGCCCCAGACCCCTCAGCGGATAGAGAGACTCTTCCAGGAGATACTGTGGTCTGAATGGTAAGGCTTTTGCTGGAGAACTGTTTCCAAGCTGTAAATCACAATGTGGTAAGAAATGCAAATTAATATATGTTAAACTACGTATAAATCTAAAATAAAGTTCAGAATAAAGCAGTAACCAGGAAAGGCTTCTGAGATGAAGCACATTTTGAAATAGTATTTGAAGGAAGGTATAGTCATTGTGTGGTGGGAAATGTGGATGATGAGACTCTTGTTGATAAGATGTTGATATGAAAATCTGTGTACAGCTGTTTGGAAAGGGAGCACGTGGCAGTCACGATCTCTGAAAACTGATAAAAAGATGAAACGATGAAAAGAACCTTGTTCTATCAAATGTGGCTCATGGCAGACTTGAGCAGTGTAGCCCTATTCATTTTTCTTCTCTGCATACCTATAGAAATGTTTCATTTGACATAATTTGGCAGTATTAGTTTGAGTTTTGTGAGTGAAACAGTTATTACAAAGGATTTCCAAACTTTGGGTTTACTAACACTTTTTAAACTATTCCTCTGTGTGTATGTATATATGTATATATCAATATATAAATATTGTTGTCGCCTAAACCACAGGAGTACTCACTTAGAGGCTAGAGTGGAAATATCATCTTGGAAATTTAATGTGAGAAAAAGTCTTAAATTAGAGCGTTTATTGTCAATAGATTCAAAGCAAAGCTGGGAATGACTTACTCTGAAGTTTGTTTTGCAATTAATTTTGTGAACTCTAAGAAAGTTACTTTTTCATTGAAACTTTAAGGGGCAGTGATTATCTTATTTTTTAATCATTCAAAATTTTGGATTTGGATTTCCTCCCTCGTCACATGAATATCAGCAATGTTCCATAAAAAGGCTCTGTGAATCACAGGAAATCAAGCGGATTCTTAAAGTCCCAGGGGAATAAGAGAACTTTCCTTAAGATCTAATAGGTATCAGGTAATGTGTTAGGCAGTTTGCTAATACAAATTCTGTGAGATATTTTTATTCTGAGATATTATTTCTCATCAGGAAACAAATGACACAATAACAAAGGTTCAACAGAAAAAAACTAATGAGTCTGTATGCAGAGCTGTGGACAGGGCTGAGGCCAGCCTCAAGGGATAGGCGACATGGTAACTTGAATGGTAGTATCACAGCCTGGGGAGGATGAGAGCTGGCTATAGGGCCGTGTGAAAGGACACAGTCACCATCACAGTGAGGCAGCATACTCAGAGGGGATGCGTGGGAACGAAGAGGGGTAATACATACCTAAATTCACCTCTCACCCTCTGACTTCCTGTCCATGTCTTGCATTGGCCAAATTCAACTGGAATCCAGGAGCCAGGAGAGCCCGAAGTAACTCAGTACGTAGAGTTGAGCCTTTTGGGTCCTAGAGTATGGCAGCAAGGGGCTGAGAATGACTGTGTGGGAACAAATGAAGAATATAGAGCACAATATTCCTTCTCAGATTTTCAAATAAGGACTTGAAAACCATATATTTTTTTAAATCATCGTCTCAGTCATTGTTTGAAAGAGACAAAGCTAAAGGCATATTCAAAAAGGACACAAAAATCTGATTGAGTACATGATGGTTATTAAACTGGCGGAGCTTCCTGGTAGCCAAGGAAACCATATGATGTACATAACTCTCAGTAACTGTTTGGAAGCCTAACAATTTAGCATTCTTGAGGCAGGAATTATTGTGAAAACTTAACACCGAATTCTCAATGTAGGAACAATGAGCAACTTAATATAACAATTTCCTTAGAAGTATGTAGACATATGCATTTGAATATTTTCTGTATTAGTTTTGGCTTAAATGGAAGTTATGGTGTTAAATTGTAGGTTTTGTTTCTATTTGTTCATAAGCTTTACTAATTTGTTAAGAAAGTTTTTCATTTGTTAACCCTTCTTTTTAGCTTTTTTAAAATTAAAAAGATATCCCCAAGTACAATAAATAAAATCAACTAATATTTTATTTACTTTCAAAACTTCCTTTTATTTTGATTTTTAAATATAAAATATAAATTACAGTCATGCACCACGTGACTGTAATGTACATTGCTATTACTGTAATGTAATGACGTTTGGTCAACGACGGACTGCATATGTGACAGCGGTCCCATAAGATTAGTACAATATAGCCGAGGTATGAGTAGGCTATACCACCTCGGTTTGTTTGACTTGTAGGGGAAGTGGGAGAATCCCCCCCAACACCTTTCCCTTAAGGTTCTTATGGCTGGTCAAATAACTGAAAAGGCAGGTTAGCAGGAGAAAATCAAAGTTTAATAACGTGTACATGGGAGAAACTCGGGAACAACTGAGTAACTGCCATCTGGCTGAGGCTGCCTGTTTAAACATCTTCAGCCATAGACAAGGAGGATGTTGGGGGTGATGATTTGGGATTTCAGAGGGGAGGAAGACAATTTACATGGAAATGGAAATGCAAATGTTTGTTAAACAGATTTTGCTGGGCCAAAAATATGGGTTTGTTGGTGTCTTTCTACCACACCTATTTTTCATTAGACTGTAGCTATCTATGGTTTGAGCTCCTTCCCGGAACAGGCCTTCTATGTTTAATTGTTTCAGGCAGTTCGTAGAGGAGATGAGGGGGTGGGGGAGGGGGGAAAAATCAAATATTCTTCCTGAGTCTTCTGAGCCTTTGTCTTTAGCTCAAAATAATCCATATACCAGAGTGGTGCATCTTGGGGCAGCCTGCCCCGAACCCCATCAGAGTACACTCTCTGATGTTTGCACGATCCTGAAATGGCCTAATGACACATTTCTCAGAACCTATTCCTGTTGTTAAGTGATGGATGGCTGTAAAGCATAAGTAAATACTGTAAAGTGATTCATTATGAGAGTTTGTCTACCCTATCATGCATTGTTCTAGGCCTGGTGTTTAGATCAATCATGCATCTAGCCAAAATTTTCAGGCCTTAGAAGAAACAGAGTAAAATGGTTACCAGGGGATGGGGGGATAAGAGAGATGGTGTTTACGGGTAGCAACCTGTAATGAATCGTAAGTAAGCCGTAGAGATCTAATGCACAGTATAATGAATATAGACAACATATTGTACTGTAATTATGTGATGTAATTATCGCTACATTGGCAATCATTATATAAATGTATCAAATTAACACGCCATACACCCTAAACTTATATAGTGTTACACGTCAAGTTTATTGAATTAAAATAAAATTTATGGCCTGTAAACTAAAACACAGGTGCTCATTCTTATAAATGGACCCAGTATCCATAGATCAAGACTTAAAGAACTAATAGATGGTACTTTTACTAAAGGATTTCCTTAAATATTGAGATCTCCTCAAACATCCAGAATATAGTCTTGAAGCATAACTACTCCTCTCCTAAATGATAATAAAATAATGAAAGCAATGGGGCCTGCCCCGTGGCATAGTGGTTAAGTTTGCGCGCTCCACTTTGGTGGCCTGGGGTCCACAGGGTCGGATCCTGGGCACAGACCTACACACCGCTCATTCAAGCCCCCATGCTGTGTTGGTGTCCCACATGCAAAAAATAGAGGAAAATTGGCAACAGATGTTAGCTCAGGAACAATCTTCCTCACCAAAAAAAAAAAAAAGAAGTTAAAGGATTATAGTCTTAGATTTATCAGAAAGTCAATACAAAACTATGACATTTACAAAAATAATCCAAGTTCAACTTTTCAAGGATTTACCTCTTGTTTAGTCTAGGTATATTGTGAATCCCCTTTTCACCTTAGTTTATATCACACGTGTAAGTTTGAGGCAGAGAATTTAGGCTCCTGCATCTCTAATCCAAGTTATTGCCCAGGCCAGGCCAGCTGTGAGAGTAGAGATAATCAGTGAGTGCATATTGGCAATGTATTATATGCCAAGTTTTATATTGGTGACATGGGAAACACACAAAAAGTACGAGACACAGGTTTTGATTTAAAATTCTAGTTTGGGAATTAAGATCCAGAGCAATAGAGAAGATCCAGGAGAGCAGACGTAATTTGTGAATGGTGTGTTTAAGATGGTTCAGAGATGGGGGAGATAAATGGAGTTTTGTAGATGGAATGACTTCCAAGAGGAGAGAGAGTGTGAACAGGACTTTGGTGAAAGGATAAAGTTTAAGTAACCAAGGAGGGGAGGCGAGAAAGAACAATCTGGTTGGGGACAATTCTGATGGATTCAGTGACTGAGAAATAGGAATGGACAGGTGCTAGAACTTTGTTCCTCAAAGCGTGGCTATTCAGTGTAGGGTCCTGGCACCAGGTGTTAGAAATGTCCTCGCTTGGATTTCTCTTAACCCACGAGATCAGGTTCTGCATTTTAACCAGATCGCCTGGTGATTTATAAGCACTTTAAAGTTCCAGAGAGTCAGCAGTGGCGAGCTCGTGTTGAGGAGGGGTGGGCCAGAAGTGAGGTAGGTAAGTGATGGCCAGACTCGGAAGGTCCTTGGCAGGGCATAAGATGAGCTGAATCAGTAGGCATTCTGTAGAAATGCAAGGATTTTGTCAAATTAATGATTGTGCTGCCCCACAAGGACAGTCTGCCCTCCGTGATGCAGTCCATCTAGCTGCATAGTATTGAAACGGCGGGTTTACTTGAAATCATCTCAGTTTATCCACACATTAAATTTTTGTGTCGAAAATTGTTTTAATAAAATGAAGAACCAATTCCCTAAATTATTAGGTGGCTACTTTTTTAAGGCTCTATTTTAAAGTCGATTTCAAGGGAAGCACTGCCCCATTTGCCTCACATCCCTGTGACTTCCAGGAGACCCTAATATGTGCATTGCCCAGAGGTAATGCTGCTGTCTGAGTACCTGTCAAGGCTTTATGCCCGGTGACACAGGTGTTCCTTTGAAATCGGAGCCTCATGCATTTTCTCTGTAACTACAAAGTCCTTTCATAACAGGTGAAGCACAGAAATTAAACACCTGAGGTAATTTCCAGGTTGTAAGGAATGAACTGCTGTTTTCCACAGTGCTTTTTATGCCAGATGACTTTGTCACAAAGCGTCATCTATTCTTCAGCATAGATTGATTTGCTTATTTGTTTGTTCCATCGATGTTTGTTTCTTTCTTGTAGTTCTGATAATACCACCAATAGGGAGGAAAGAAAGTGGCTTTAAAGGCTTCATAATGAGGCCTTGTATTTGGAATTTGAATCTCAAGTCTCCTGAACTGTCGAGTGTGTTACTTTCATGGAATAAAAAGTTCTTTCTTGGAGGTTAAGTTATTGCTATTGAAAGGATTCCATTGACAACTCACTCCATCGCATTTTTGGATTGCACTTTCTGATTTAAATAGGAAAACACAACAGTGATTTGTGGAGGGATTAATTTTGACGGATAATGAATAATTTATAAACCTATTTTTCCAGTAGTGGTGGCACAGCAAGAATTATCTTTTGAAGGTGGTGTTTAGAAAGAGATAACTCTAGATATGTTTCATTTTCTTCAACCACTGCTACATTCATGAGCTGACTCAAAAATCCTAGTGTTCCTTTTCACCATGCAGAAAAATTACCTGGAGAAGCCTATGCCTTATTTCAGAGGTTTTACCGTTGAGTTTTCAGGACGAAGCTGAAGAGAGGCTTGGTTTTAGCTTTTTATTGAGAATATCTTCTTGTCTTATTCAATTAATTTAAAGTTTTACTCAAGGTTCTCAGTTCTGTTTATCTGTTTTGGACAATATTAAAACTTTCTCGAATAGAGAGAATTCAGAAACCATTGAGCTCTCCTCCAGGTTCATAGAAGATCTGAGACCTTGGTTTTGCAATCTTGAAAATCACAAAACAACTTTCAGTTCTTCATTAAGAAATGCCTTTAATTGTCACCAGAGGTATTATTTTACAGTTTGTAAATTCTTATGAGGTTCTGCAAGCTATACAGGGAATTCTATAAGAGACTACAAGTACAAAATAATAGAATTTTAAAGCTAAAAGAAGTTTAAGAGACTTATTCCAGCTTTCTAATGTTACAGATAAGGAAAAAGAAACCAAATTTGACATAATCAGAGACAAATTTTAAAATACACAATTTAAATAGGAAAGAAGACTCTTCCAGGGTGTATCATGTATTTTAATTACTCACAGTTTGAGTAATTTGAACAAGTGCAAGCTTACTTTTATCTCTAGCTATACTATGTAAGAAAATGAGAGGAAATTGATCACTAACGACCTCGTTTGCATACGTCCAGAAGACCTAGCACTAGCAACTGGGTGTTTCCAATACCCCTGAAAGCTAGAGTGTGGTTTTTGTTTCTGACAGCCATTGACTGCTGGGAACTGAGGTGGGCTTTGGAGATAGGAGGCTGGTATTCCTAGTTAAGTATGCGGATGCGTATGTCTCGAAAGAAGAAGGATTGTAGAATTCATTTTTCAAAATTGATGGTAAATGCTTAGTTTTTAAAAGTAATTTCATCGTGTTATTTATAGTTTTCAGTGGTAGGAAGGTAAAAACAGAGCTTCCTGCATAGATCCGGGCTTCCAGTGTGACTGCCATTTCAACACCACTGAGCCTTCACAAGGTTATTACTTTGCCAGAGAGCAGCGCATATTTTAAAAGTCCATGTTAAATTGCAAATCGTGTCATGGACTGGTGTTTGTCATTTAATTAGGATACCTAGTAGTCTGATTGTCAAAGACCGGTTATTTTTTGCATTTTTCTTGGAAATTCATTAAAACTATACCAATTTTACAAAAGGGCATAATGAATTAAAACGTTATTTCTATACTATTTAGATGCTCTTTCGAATGGTTAGATAATTAACTACAACATTAATTCCTATTTTCCAATTTTTTGGGGAAAAAAGTTTATCTTAGCTATTTAAAGACATTTTTCTCAGCCTGTCGTTGAAAAGATCTATTGTAGTTTCATCCACTTAGATGAGGTTTTCTAGAATGGTAGAAAATCTTGCAATCCTATTTCTCCCTAATTATTAAATTCTGTGAGAGGTTCCAGTCAGTAGATTATTTCTGTGTGCATTTAAAGATGTTAGAGCATGCCAGACAATTTCCTATTAAAATTTCTTTATTTACTCATTTGTGTATTTTCTTCATTGTTGAATGTAACTCTATTAAAAAAACTACTTAACTTCAGTGTCCCCTAAGGTATTCCCTTTGGTAGACTAATTATGATACCTTCGCTAATAAGTGCTTACCAATAACTGTGGATAAATGGATGCCTATCATCACCATCCCCACCACCACCAATCTTTGAGGTAATTTATGCGTGAAGAGTCTTAATCACACACATTTCCATTAAGCAGATACAGGCACACCTTGGAGATTTAGTGTTGGGTTCCAGACCACTGTGATAATCAAATATTGCAATAAAGCGAGTCACATGAATGTTTTGGTTTCCCAGTGTGTATAAAAGTTACGTTTACACTGTAGTCTATTAAGTGTGTAATAGCATTATGTCTAAGAAAACAATGTACACACCTTAATTTAAAAATAGCTTATTGCTAAAAAATGCTAACCTTTGCTTGAGCCTCCAGCATTAATAGACTTGCTTGACGCAGGATTGTCACAAACCTTCAATTTGCAAAAAACATGGTGTCTGTGAAGCACGATAAAGTGAAGCATGGTAAAAAGAGGTATGCCTGTAATGTCACAAAACTTTACTCCAGCTTCTTTAATACAACCACAAGCAATAATGATTTAGTTTTTTGTACTAATATCTTTGAAGCCTCAGTTCTAGGAAAATACTCCTCAGACAAATTCTTACTGACCAATTAACATTGGCCTTTGGCTCTTGTTTAATGTACTACAATAATAATTTTGAAACTATAAAGGTTAAACAATTCCCAGGATGTGAATTTTCAAACTATGTGAATCTGGAAAAAGCTGTAACTTTACTATGGTCAAGAAAATATATTTGAAAATATTTGATTCTTTTTGAGAGAGAGATTTCTCAGTATCAAAGAGAAAGAAAAAGTTAACATTACTAGTGACTGCTTTTGCCTAAAGTACAGCTAGCAATGCTAACTTTGTAAAAATCTAAATTCTTGAGTGATTTCCAGCTGTTATTGACTGTCCATTACTGGAGCAGAATAGAGGCACTCTGGTAGGAGTAAGAATTGTGTATGCTCATTCATGTTTCCCAAAGGATAGCAATCAATGGAATTTTCTGTACGTGTCTAGATAGCTACATAATTTCCAATTTCAACAAGTACAGTATTTTAGGGCCAAAATTACTATATATTTCTAAGTTTCCTTTTGAAAGTCCTTTGTCATGATTTAAGATTTCTCATATGCGCGCATGAGTGTGCGCGCGCGCACACACACACACACACACACACACACACACACACACAGGAAATGATAGATCCTCCATGTTGAACTAGCTTAAAAATAGCATCGGAGACCAAGTATGTCAATAATACTCTAAATGTTCCTTTTAGTAATAAAACTCCATTGATGACTCTAGTATGCTCTAAGAAGGAACGGCTTAAGGATGTAGTTGGAAAACAGCATGGTTTTCATTTCTATACACCTCAAGAACCCATTTTATAAAGAAATGGTAATTTTAAGTGTGGTTTGGCTTTAAATTAGTGCTGGGTGAAGAGTTCAGAGAGAAACGATGCCAGTTAGGCCATCTTGATTTAATTTACAAACCTGAATTTAAACAGAAGTGTGTGGAGACTAACGTACATTTAAATCAGATGAATATGAATTATTGGCAGGCCTAATACCTGAATTAATATGTTGTAGCATAAAAATATACCTTCTGTGCTGTTGTAATGTGATGGTATTTCTTCCAGGACAGCTATGTTTTCAGTAAGTTTTTTTTAAAGAATCTTCTGGATTTGTGTTATTAAACTTGACCTAAACACCTATGCTTGATTAGATACTTTAAATAATTACTTTTAAAATTGTCACTAGTGTTTATTGATAGTAAATCTTAGTTGCATGCCCGTCTGCCTCAGTTTTTATATTAAAATAATATATTTACCTATTTTAGCATTATTATAGTTTGCTTAATATGCTTCCCCCCCATTTTTAATGGATTAAGTAGAAAACTTGTCATGCTGTAAAAACAGCTTGTCTATAATATGTACTCAATAATTGACTTTTAGTTCATGAAAGGTACTGAGTTATCATCTATTTCAACTAACACATTTTACAAATGAGAAAAACTAGCCTCTAAAGCATTTGAATGATATGCTTTAGATTTTATTCCAGCTTCTAAACAACAGATGTATAAAGGAACTTTTAAAATACAACATATTTGTGAATTTGGAACCGGTTATATATCCTCTCTAAAAAAGATCCATCTTCAATTCATGGGAAAAACTGACATGTAACCTTGTAGAATTGTGTAAAAAAAGAGTAAATTGATCTTGAATAAAGGTCCTGAGGACTCTTGCAAGGGCTCAGCTGGGTGGTTCTCACTCTGGGTCTCTCACAGCTTTGCAGTGACCTAGACGTGCAGAGTCACAAGTCTCCCGCCTGGGTGAGGAGAACTCCAGCAGCGGGAACTCCTCCATCCCTCTCTGTCTCTCTCTGGTCTTTCCACAGTATCTATCTGTGTCTCCACAGTATCTTTTTATTACCCTGAAGAGGTAGCTGGCCTCCTCATTTGTTGGCTCAGTTTGTCAAGATATATGTCTTAAAAGAGAAAGAGCCAGATAGGAAGTGTATTTCCTAACCTAGCCTTGGAAGTTTCACGGGGTCATTCTGTTTATCAGAAGGAAGTCACTCTCCAGCTCAAATTGAACAGGAGAGGGAAGTCAGTTCCACCTTTTGTGCGAAAAGTGTTTTTAAAGCCTTCACAGTGATTTCAAGGCATTTTTGTTTTTTTAGCGTCTAGGAACTGTTTATGTTTTTCTTCTGGTTCCTGGCTGCTCTTTGAGTATGAGGTTGCTAGATTAGAAACCTCTGGATAAGTGTAGTTTCGCTGTGCGTGTGACTGAAGTACTGTGCAAGAACCTCACATCCAAATTGAAGACAAGAATTTGTTTGTCACTTAAGGACAACCTACTTTTGAGGGAATTCTACCTGCAAACATACTTGCTTTTGAGAGATGACTATCTCCAACCTCTGGAGAAAATTAGCATCTTGATCGTTTTCTGTGTACCTATGTTCGGGTAAACAATGGTAGCAACTTGAATTATACCTTTGTATAATTATATAAAATATGTAATTGTAGAATTAGGTCTAATTTAAGCAATGAATTTAGTTAATGGTTTGTCCGTATTTGGCAAATAAAGTGCTTACCTGATAAATATTTATTTATAGCAAACGTTTCCGATGTTTATCTCACAAAACCAGTCCTCTTGAATATTTGATATTAATTCAAAGTAAAATTAAAGCTTTTGTGAAAATCAGCTACTTTTGCTGCTCTTAATTTTTTAGTTGCATGTAAATATACTTTTTTGTAGTTTTGCTAGGTAATAAAGATGCACTGTAATAAGAATATACTTATTCTAATTTTGCATACGTTTTACTTTTTGGCTTTGAAAACATGATTTTATGTATTTCAGATCCACAACTGAATGACGAGGAATGTTCCTTTGTAAAATATTATGTGAATGAATGAACTTCCCCTCCGCACACACACCATTTTTTGTTTTGTTTTGTTTTGGTACTTCTTTCTGCATACTGTCTTTTCTTTTCGGCCTATAATCATGATTAGGTTTTTCCATCCTTTAAAAAATCAAAGCAAGCAAATGGATTCTCCCTAGAGCCTGGCATCTTACCTTTCTAAGCTTTTGTCCCATCTTTGTTCTTTGTCTCTAAAGTATTAACAAAGTAACGCACACTCGCTGTCTCTATTTCTCTTTCCAGTCACTTATTAACCCTCTGTGTTCTGATTTTCTACGTAGCATTGATCTGAAATTGAAATTGCTCTTAATCCTGAATTAAAACTTAACCAATCTCATCTTTCTTGACTTCTCTGTGGCATTGGAACCGCCTGCCCACTCTCTACTCTTGGAATCTCTTCTCTTATCACTTCTATAATGTAATCCTCTTTCAGTTTTCCCTTAATCTTTCTGGTCTCATTTTCCCTAGTCTATTTTACTCACTCATTGTTTTTTTTCCCCTTCAATTTTGATAACCCCAGAATTTTCTTTTCGTTCCTCTTCTCATTCTGTATCATCTTCTTGAAGAAATTCTTCTCTAGGTGAATAACTTCAAAATTCCTATTTCAGAGCATATCTCTTTCCCCAGAACCCTGGTCATATACTTCCACTCTCCACTTGGCTTAGATACTGCAAGTACCACAGACACCTCACACATCACCCTTGAACTATGCATAGAAATAGGTAGACAAAAATTGGTACAGCAATCTATTTCTTTTTCACCTTGTTTTTTCTTTTACCACCTGCCTCAGTCATCCATCAACTTCTAGGAATTTAAATTTCCAAACATTATTTTGGTCTGTCTGCTCTTCTCCAGTTCATTGCTATCACCTCAGGTTGTGTCCTCATGTTTTAGTTCCAGGACTATTTTTCTATTCTCTTAACGTGCTCACAGCCCCGTAATTGTGCCGAGATTGAACCCAGTTCTACCTAACTGTATATTTTCCCACCACACTTACTACTCTGCCTGTTTCTCAAATTAGCAAATTGAATATTAAATCCAAGACATGCAAAACTGTAGCAGTAATAAATTTGTAATTTTAAATATTTCTTTATAAATTATTTTAAAAGTATGAATTAATCACCCTCATTGAAATTTGTATATAAAATTCATATATATTTTTTAGGACTCAGATTGTTAATCATTCATGTATTCAACAAACATTTATTAACCACCTTGTCCATATGACAGAGCCAGAAAATAGGCCGAAAATGCCAGCATGAAATAAATATCTGCACCCAAATAATGCACAATGCCGTGAAAGAGCTAGACATGTAGACAGATACTAACACTGCAGTGTCATAGCTGCTAAACAAAGGAGCATAACAAAGCTTGAAGAGCCCCAAGCAAGGAATAGCTTACAAGTGAGAGAATTGAAAAGGTGTCAAGAATGTGTTATGTAAAGCTGGGGTCGGACAAATACTTGGGAGAAGGATGTTTTAGGCAAAGGAAACATTGCCAACAAGAACAAGGAATAGCATGTTTTATGACAGGGAACAGTGGGACCAAGGATCTTGGACCTTATGTGTATGGGGATTTGCTGGATTAGGCAGAGGACTCACTCAAGCATCTTTGTGCCCACTTAGGTAATTCCAAACACTTGTGGGGCGGATTGGAGGGGTGAGAGATGGAGGCAACGAGATTAATCAGGGGTCTAATGCAAAAATCTAGGTGAGAGATGGTGAGAACCCAAACTAAGATGTTGACTTGGCAAAGAAGAAAGAAGGGAGAAAACATGAGAACTGAGCAACACTATATTCTGCAGAAATGTCCAGACTCAACATATGCGTTATGCGTTTGTATCTGTATTTTGTTTTTGTCTTAAACTGTAGACATGGGACGTAGAACTGGAAAGATCTGCAGAATCTTGGGCTGAAAATTGTTTGTGGGAACATGGACCTTCAAGCTTGCTTCCATCAATTGGACAGAATTTGGGAGCACACTGGGGAAGGTAATTTAATGTGTAATTCCTTGTTTCTGAAAACATAGGTGTCTGAAATGAAATACTTATTAATCCATCACTGCAAAATTTCAGAGGCTTGGTGCCTAAAAAAAAAAAGAGTAATCAAACCAACAGACATAATAAAAAATAAATGTCGTACCAGAATGATAAACAGTATTTTAGACTTATTTTTGTTTTAACTCTTCATTGGTGTATTAGTATTGTAATGGGCATAAGTATTTAGGATTTGTAACTTACACAAAAATGTATCTCTATCGGTGTGTTTTGCTATATCCAGTTTTACGTTTTCTCCAACTTTACGCGTTATTTGTGGTTATTTTCTTTCAAATAGATATAGGCCCCCAACATTTCACGTACAAGCATGGTATGATGAAGTGAAAGACTTCAGCTACCCATACGAACATGAATGCAACCCATATTGTCCATTCAGATGTTCTGGTCCTGTATGTACGCATTATACACAGGTATGTTTTGGGTATATTACATTTCATTCCTTTAAGTTGAGTTTGTATAACTATGGGAGAACTTAGGCTACTGAACATGTTTCTTTCTTATGTCGTTTGGTATAGTTATTAAAAAAAAAATCTCATAGGTAGTGATTTATGTAGGCTAGGCTTAACAAATTTCTGTAAACAATGAAATTAATTATCAGAAAAAAGTCAAAACATCTACTTAAAAATACATTATTTCAGTGATTTTACATGTGAAACATTTTTAATATGGCCCCAATAAATGCAAATGGGGAGAAATTTACCATCTTCAGAGTCAGGTGTTGTAATTTTTTATTTTCGAAAGAATAAAAATATAGTTTTATTTAACAATGACATTATTTATCTGTGTGCAGCATTTATCTCTTTTTTTTAATATTCGGTGTTTGTATTTGGTAATGAATATGTTCTAAACGTCTAAATCAAACAACTGAAGTCAGATTCAAATAGTTAAATGTCACCGCAGATCTGAGTTCCTAGAATTTCTGTGGCCGATTATTAGGGAATGTAAAGCAGATAAATTGTTCTGTGTGCCTTTGCATGTGACAAGATTAAGATCAGCACTGATGTCCCTAATAACCAGTAGCACAATGAAAATATCATGTTGTGTAAGAAATCTGAACACCTAAATTTTTGCTCCAGTCCTTTGTGTTTGAGATGAGAACTGTTCCTTTGTTGGGTAAGTTTCTTCATAGACACATTAAGGCAGCATTTAGGTTTGTGTGGATGTAACTCTGAATATTTAGTAAATTTGTATTTTGAAGATGCTCACAATTTATATCCAGAAAGAGTTATTTACCTGTGGATCTCTTCTTTTATTTGAATTAAGCACTTTCCAAAGTCTCAGAAAAAAATATCCTTTTGACATCGTTTCATGTTGTTTTAAATGATGAGTGTTTGTTTCTCGAGTTCAGATTTTCTACATTTTTCTCCCAGATATTTTGTCTTATTTCGTCTTGGCCTGCCTTTTCTGAGCCTTTTCTTTTCTCTAATGTAGGTGGTGTGGGCAACAAGTAGCAGAATAGGCTGTGCCATTAATTTGTGCCATAACATGAACATCTGGGGGCAGATATGGCCCAAAGCTGTCTACTTGGTGTGCAATTATTCCCCGAAGTGAGTACATGAAACATTACTCTCAGATGTAAATTTGTCTTAACAACATAAGTATGACTTCATATTCCTGATTTTTTTTTCATTTTTACTGTGTATTATTGAGTAGTGTATTGTTTTAACTCACTTTATTTAATATGGTAACTATTATGGTTGCCTGATGCATAAAATCAATGCTTAAAAGGAATATGAAAAATAAAAATACGATCTTTGTGAAGACAGGAATCATATTTTTACATCTTCAGTTTTACTCATTACACTATTATTTTTATAAATATCTAATAATTTCGATTTATTAGGGATGAGCAACTATAAACTGAGAAATGTATTTTCACCTGTGCAAAGACCACTTGAATGATTGTTGAAAATAGTACACAACCGTACGTAGGATCAAATCCTAGTCTACAATCTGTTCTATTAAAACAAACGGAATATAAATGAATATCCCATAGCAAATTTTGATGTTCTGCAGAAGTTTGATTTTGTCATTTTTAACAATATACATTGCAAATTACTTAGAATATTTTCAAA
Source organism: Equus caballus (assembly GCF_041296265.1). Classification (NCBI taxonomy): domain Eukaryota; kingdom Metazoa; phylum Chordata; class Mammalia; order Perissodactyla; family Equidae; genus Equus; species Equus caballus. The sequence continues at coordinate 11,672,511 of NC_091692.1, read as the reverse complement.
AGAATGAGGCAGCCATTCTATATCTAAACCCAGTAGTCAAAAGGACTCTGTGATGAAAGATAGAAATGTCTTAAGTCTACACACCAAAATCATTATTTTGAAGAGTCTTATATAGTAATATTTTGCAATGTCTTATAAGTTATGCTATTAGACTACCTCTTAATAGAGTGGATCATCTCTTTAAGGGGAAACTGGTGGGGCCACGCCCCCTACAAACATGGACGCCCCTGTTCTGCTTGCCCACCTAGTTTTGGAGGGGGCTGTAGAGAAAATCTATGCTACAAAGGTATGTGCTATTGTGTTGTAATATTCAGTTTCATTTATACTTCAATCCAACTTCTGAATTAACTTGTGTTAAAAAAAAGTGAAAAGCACATTTAATTATTACCTGAAAAGGTTCCAGAACTTTATTTTAAATATTTGGAAGAAGCCATTTAAAATATATTTTAAATATTTATAATATTAATAAGTCTACTATACCAATATGTATTTACAGGAAAGTTTCATGATTATTCCAGAAACCGCTTCTAATTCTGCTTTGAGATTATCCCAGAGTGACAAGTATATTTACATTCTTAAAAGCCATCTTGGTGTATTGTTGACCAAAGTTATTTCCATAACTGTCATTGCTTCTGAAGGATTTAGCAGTTTAACACAATTTATTTTCAGCACTTTAAAAGTTTCTGCCAAAGTACCTATCCATGAATCTTACTGAACCATGCGAGGTGGATTATACTGATCCTCTGCTTCTCACTGCAGAGTGTACAATTTCTTATGCCAAAGAAAAAAACTATAATAGTGTTATAAAACTCTTGTAAAAGGAGTGCTCTCAAATGTGTTTGATGTCCTAAATATGTTGTCCTGTTTATAGCACATATAGATAAGATGAATAAGGCGAAGCTTTGTGAAACTCTTGCTCTTTTTGGACACCCAAGGGAACAATTTTTACTCCCTTGCACTTTTCACTTAATGATGATTAAATGAACATTAATTCAGACTAAATGTATTAGAAAATATATGAATAAATGCAGCCCTTTTGCAGTACTCATAGAGAGATGTGTCTTTTTTTCCTTAATGACTGAATGCTCATTAGCTATAAAGAGCAGACAAGAAATGACCATATATTTCATTATATCATATGAGCCATTTTTAATTCCTGGAAGCATTTGCAGCATTTTTCATTCTGTATGAGTCTCTCTGTTTTCTGTCCTCCTAACCCCCAAACTTCCAACCTACCTGCCCCTTCACGAGTGGCCATTGTATTTTACTTAAAGCTGACTTTCCTCTGCCTTCATACTTCCCTTTTCTAGGTTCTGAGTTCTTGGACACACATGAAAATAACACACCTCTCCAAAATGTGGCACTGTCAAGCCCTTGATATAAGTCAACCTAGAAAAAAATATTAAATTCAAAGTTTGAAATTATTCTCCATTTTCAAGTTTAAATTTCTGCACATTGAATTTGCTTCTGAAAGAGAAAAACCTGTCCATGGAAACCAATATTGTAGTAAATAACAGGGCCTGTCCTTCTTTAGGCTGAATTTCCTTTCGGGAGAATTTTAAATATGATTCTCCTGAAAGTGTTCAGAATATGGTTTCATTTTGGAAAGCAAATTCAAATTCACTAAGCCCTGACTTCATTAGATCACTGTGCAGACTTCATGGTGTCATTATGAAAACCAACCCCTGATACCACATTGAAATATAAGCAAAGTTTAGAAATGACTCTATTTAATTCTAGCCAAACAGGTAACATAAATGAATCACGGGCTGAACGGCTTATGTGTGTGTTTCTTTTACTCCTTAAAGTATATCATTGTTCAATAATTTGCGCACATTGAAGATGGAATTCATGCTTCTTAAATCCATTCTCTCTTACAGAAGGATCAGACAGGTATTACACTCCTCAAGAAGAAGAAACAAATGAAATTGAGCGACAGCAGTCACAAGTCCATGACACCCACGCTCGGGCAATAGCAGATGACAGTAACAGAAACGAAGTCATCAGCATGCAGCAAATGTGTAAGACGTCTGCAATATTTACCAAAATTTTAAAGTTTACATAGATAGTGTCTCCGGCTATATTTTATTAATTTGAACATTTTTAGAATGGCAGAAGCTTGGCATTAGACTATATGTGATGGATCATAGCAGCCTAGATATTATCTAAATTATTTTCTTTTTGTTTTAGCCCAAATTGTTTCTTGTGAAGTAAGATTAAGAGATCAGTGCAAAGGAACAACCTGCAACAGGTAATATTTATTCTTATTATTAAAATTAACTCACAAACTATAAGAAATATTTTCATTTTGTACTGGCATTCAAAGAAACTAAATTTTGTTTGCAATTTCTTTCTTTTAGATATGAATGCCCTGCTGGCTGTTTGGATAGTAAAGCTAAGGTTATTGGCAGTGTACATTATGAAATGGTAAGTATTATAAGTGTAATTATTTGGGCATAGAGTCCTTTCATATCATATTTGATTTTTTAATGTGAAAAATAATTGACATAGGTATAGACATTTTTCTCAGAAATGTTTGATTAATTAAAGTTGTATAAATAATAACTAGTCCTGTCCTATGCAGAACTCTGAATTTTTTTAACATCCTTTTCTCCCCTCCTCTTCTCCAAGCAATCCAGCATCTGTAGAGCTGCAATTCATTATGGCATAATAGACAATGATGGCGGGTGGGTAGATATCACTAGACAAGGAAGAAAACATTATTTCATCAAATCCAAAAGAAATGGTGTTCAAACAATTGGGTAAGTATCCGAATGATCCTTTGGACCAGAGATTTTACGTTGGAACAATGAGTTAACATATTTTTTTTTAAAGCAAAACATAGAAGAATTTAATTTATAAAGAGAGAAAGTCATTTTTAAGGCTCATTTCAACTACATAATTTCCATTGACAAAAAGAAGGAAAAATGTTTAAATTCAAAGTTGATCCCTTTTGCTTAAAAAGAGTATGCTAAAACTCCAAATTTTCTAGAGTTTTATTAATAATGCACAAGTTTACAGTTTTTCCCAATGTGGGGTAATAAATTTTTCAACTATGACACAAAATACCCCAGAGAAGGCTAATTGATTTGCATATTCTTCCTGTGCTGTTTAGGGGAGAATAGTTTATTTCATGCAACAGTAACTTCGTTAATAAGATAAATTAGATTACTAGATAAAAGAGCATTTTGAAAAGTCTCTAAATATGTAATATACTATGTCACCTGTCTTTAGTTCATTAAGTGTAATTTAACCTAACGTAAAAGCATTGATTTACTGTTGAAATGTTTCTCACATTAAATATACAAACTATTATTCTAAAGCACTATATACTTTCATATATACTCTATAAAAAGTAGAAAAATATGGGCTTTTGAAATATCTTTGTAGTGTCTCTTTCTTCTATGTAAAAAAATAAAATTTTCTTAGGAAATATGACATAGTCTCTTTACTTTGTGACCATACAATTGCATGAAACTCCACAGTAGGGAATTTATAATGATAAGAAAGAATTTATTAAATATCCTTGCAAATTTACTGGAATGACTTCCTAAGTATACAATTTTGTTCGAAGGCTTGATGCCTGGTTTTCAGACGTTAGCGATTACTCTCTTAAGTAAAAGCTTATAGAAACATTTATTGATTAACTTATTCATTCAGCCAATGTTTATTATTGCCTTCAATAAATAATAAATATTAGTTATTAGCATAAGTAAGCCAAACACTGGATGTTGCATTAAAGAACATTTATCTTATTATTTACTTTTGTTCTCTTAACTTAGTTTTTTATTGTGTTTATTGTAGAAACTCTCTTGAAACTTGAAGACCGTTTCATATTAAAGTACCATCACAAATTACCTTTTGCAATAGAATTTTTTCTGAAAATCTGGGTATAGATAAATCGATTAAAATTTTGATATGCAGTGATATATCTATTCTTATATTCTTGCTTTTTAACAATGCATATAATGAGAAAAAAATCATTCATTTCTTGTAGACATTTTACTAGATACTAGGGGGAACAAAAAAATGAATAATGTGTACTCCTTTAAGGTACTTATTATCTGGTAGTCTTTTTACACTACCTATATTTACTATTGTGAAAGCTTAAATAGTTTGGTTCTGTGGTGACAGGTAATTAATATATTGAGAGTTTCAATTTTAACAGGAAACAAATATATAGATACAAATATGTATTATTTTATGATATCTATAAATTTTTGAGATTAATAGTGGAAAGAGATCATTCTCGAATATCAAGAATGGTGTTGATTTGGTTCATACTTGAAGATAATATGGATTTAGCATAAAATAGATGATATATTCTTACACTCCTACATATCTAGATATTTAAATGAGTGTTTAAGAAGAAATAAAGTATTCATAGACCTAAAGAGATACCAGAAACTACGTGGGTGATGATGCATATAAGAAAATGATTGACATTTTTATGTTTTTATCTTCAGCAAATATCAGTCTGCTAATTCCTTCACAGTCTCTAAAGTCACAGGTTAGCACTTTTTTCATGTTTTCTTACTACTGTGTTGCATGTTATTGTTTCCAAAGGATTTGCTTATTGTTTTGTGTTTCAATTCTTCAGTTCAGGCTGTCACTTGTGAAACAACTGTGGAACAGCTCTGTCCATTTCATAAGCCTGCTTCACATTGCCCAAGGTAATGTTTTCAGATTTTCTCCTCCTTTTTTCCATCAGTGAATATATGTGGGGCTTTGCCCTGTGATAACTGTTTTTGCCTGAAATTGTGACATCCCTAAGGTTCAGAGGGTGTATGTTCTTGATTTGCTCAGCAGCAGGGAGCAATGGGGCGTCACAAAATCCATGCCTCCAGGCACTCCTCCTGCGCATTCTCCAAAAAAATTATTTTTTGTCTCTATAATAATTTTTATTTTAACATTTAAAACAAAGAATCAATGTTCACGCTGACTGCTTTGCCAGGCTTGGCCTGGCAACAAGTTCCACACACACTCAGGTACTCGTCCTGTCATTGCACAGCTCTGTAACTGATCCACTGAGGGCACTGCAGCCCGTTTCCCAGCAGTCAGACTCTGAGTTCATCTTCCACATCGATGCCTTACCCGAAACAGGCTGTGGGGCGCCTGCACTTGGACTTGCCTCCACATTCTGAAACGAGTAAAGTTAGCACAATTCTCGTGGCGACTTTCACCTCAGAGTGTCATGTTTATTGAAGTGGGACTTTGAATGGGGAGGTGGAGGTACTGTCTGCTCTGTAAAAAATTGACATCTTCCGTAGCTCTCTAGATTGCATGCAGTCAGAAGTAAAATAAAGTTCAGCAGTGAGCACTTCCTCCTGTTCCCTCATAGCAGGGCTTGTGCATCCACTCTGTCTGTTCACATGTGTTGGGAAGGGTTCTGTCTTCGTCCGCTTGGGCTGCGCTTACAAATACCCCGGACTGGGTGGTGTAAACAACAGAAATTTATTTTCTCACAGTTCTGGAGGCTAGAAGCCTGAGACCAAGGTGTTGGCAGGTTTGGTTTCTTCTGAAGCCTGTCCTTGTTGCAGGTGGCTGCCTTCTCTCCGTGTCCTCACGAGGAGGGGAAGGCTGGGGAGGAGGGGAGGGAGTGGAGAGAGGAAGAGAAAGAACACTCTTCTCTCTCCTGGGATCAGGCCCCACCCTTCTGACCTCATTTAACCTTAATTACCTCCCTAAAGGCCCTATCTGCAAATACGGTCACGCTGGGGATTGGCCTTCAACATATGAATTTTGGGGACACAAACATTCAGTCTATAATAAGTTCTTACTATAGAAACTAAAATGACATAATTCATATTTTTAAGGATTGTCATCTAATTCCTAAATTAGATAAATCTTGTTATGATTGGTGAGTCAAAAAGCCCATCTTCTGCCTTTATTTTTATTTTTGTTCTGTATACGCTTTTTAAAAAACTTATAATGGAGTTTATCTGCTATAAAATAATGAAAAATGTTTCATTTATCTTGACCGAGCTAAGGTGAAAACAGTTAGAAGTATCATGGCCGTCGCCATAACCAAGAGTGAAGTGTGTTCCTACACACCCAGACTTAATTCCGGCCACACCACCTCCGTTAATGCAAAGAAACCCCATTTTAACTCTAAAAACCAGTAATGAGATTTAGAGATATAATCAGAATGGATCAACTATAGTTACTAAAAAATTAAGAGAGCTCACTTTTTATGGAAAAGTTTATTTACTTTGGAAAAGGTTCATCATTTGCCCTTTGAAAAATGAAGCGGTGTTTCACTTAAAGAGTAAGATTGGTTGTTCCCGAGGTAATAATGACTGTGATGTTGATATAAGGAGTAAGTACTTCATTTTCTATCTCATTTAAGGAGTTTCTTGATTACAAATGCGATGATAAAACCAATCAGTTCCTTCACTTAGAAATAACTAACCTGTTTCCTTCTAAAAACCAAATCTGCTTATTTCTACTCTAATGCAAAAATACTGTTGTAATATTTTTGGTCGGCTAACTTGGTACATGCTGATTTGAAGACTTTTAAATTCTTCCACATTTATTTTTACTGGAATCAGTGCGTTACACAATGTGTAGGATAGTTTGAGTTTCCCCTGCTGTTTGAAGTGCAGCTCGTATGTTTTTACCATCTGGTCACTGATGAATTATGCCAAATACTTTTGTATAAAAATGTAATCTCCTCTTACTGGAGCTTCACTAATTATGCCCTTATAAGGCTCACAGATTTAATTAAAGTCGTGGTTTGTTTTATAATCTTAGAAAATTTTGTAAAATTTTTTTTTCCAGATTTCTCAAACCCCTCTGCTTACACATTGTATTTTTATAGAGAGAAGAGACATATTGCTAGTTGAGACTGTTAATTTTAGCATTGTGATATGGTGAAAAAAAGCAAGAATTTTAGAATTATCCATTTATAAATATTTATTAAATACCTGCTATATACCGTATTATGGTAGGCCCTAGCCGTGTGACTAGGCTTCTGAGGACTAATTTCTGGGGATAATCTCTGTGAAGCATTCCAGTAGAAAGCTTCTGTCTAGTAGATACTCAGTAAACGGTAACTTTAATATCTATGGGATCTATAGCGATATTGTTCAAAGAGGGAAAAAACCATTTGAGTAAAATATTGATAAATGTTTCCTATTTATTGGCTTATTCCGGGAAGGGAAATATTCCTTTAAAAGGGAAATATCTAAGTGTTTTAAATTTAATTTTAACTTTTACTGTCACCAATGTAACAAATCAGTGCAAATAATGATTTATACATAGTTTTGACCTTAAGTGGTCTGGAAAGCTCCCTCCTGTTTTCTTTTATAGATTAAATGAAGCAAAAGTTATCTTTTCTTTTGTCATATAAAACTTTTAATAGTTTCATAAATTAGGTTATAGTAGTAGTATTTATATGAAAATTTCCAGTTTTTAGGAAACCGTATGGTTGGTGCATCTGTTTTAGAATTTCTTATCATTTAAATAAGTTGAGACATAAATCTATTCTGGAGAAAGATGCCAAGAGCAAATAAATGGAAGAAAGTAAGCGCAGGACGAGCAGGAAGAAACAAGATTTTCTTGTACAGTCTTGTCCTTGAAAGGTTCCATAGCTGGTAGTACCGCCCAAAATAAACTCTCTCTATTATTTAGGACCATAACCTTGTAAAAATTGTGTGTGTGTTTGCGCGTGCTATTGGAAATCTTTTTTTTTTTTCCAACTTGGGGATGAGGTATAGGCAGGTGGAAATCTTATCCTGATATTTAGAAACAATTAGATCTTTAAAATCGATTGAATGCTCAAGATGTAAAAGCAGGTGTCATTAAAATGTGTCAACATTTTTATTCAAAGCTTAGAAGCAAATTGTTGATAAAGGAATGTTTACTCCATCACTATCTACATTCTCAGGAGTCTGTAACACGATGTTCAAATCAGACATTAGAACACAAACAAGCCAAAACCTCCTCCAGTCTTTCTTTGACCGGAATTTACCTAAGTAGAAATGAACTCGGTTTCGAGCTGCTGACCTTGGCTTTTCACAAACCAAGTATTACATATGGTCAAGGTGGAGCCACACAGCATGATCCTAAGGGCAGAGCACGTGGTTTTACTACCACTGGAGGGATGGGGCATGGCCAGCAGTTCTCAAATACAAGGAGAAGATTTTACAGTCGACGGGGACACCCTTCCTCCTCCTACAGAAACCTTTGACAGCATCTCTTATAAAAATCAACCCTTTAATTTAATGTTATAAAAACTCAGATTCATTTATTAGTTATATTTAAATGGCTCTGGTTTCGATATAAGAAGTATATGTACTCTCTATATAGAGTGTTATATAAATTTTATCAATAGAATTTTTTTTTTTTTTAAAGATTGGCACCTGAGCTAACAACTGTTGCCAATCTTTTTTTTTTTCTGCTTTATCTCCACAAACTCCCCCGTACATAGTTGTGTATCTTAGTTGTGGATCCTTTTAGTTGTGGCATGTGGGACGCCACCTCAACGTGACCTGATGAGCAGTGCCATGTCCGAGCCCAGGATCCGAACCCTGCACCACCTCAGGGGAGGGCGAGAACTTAACCACTCGGCCACGGGGCCGGACCCCAATAGAAATTTAAATAAGAAACATAGCTATTTTTTACAAGCTATCTTTAGGAAGAGCTGCTTCAGTTGGTAAAGGTAGTTGCAACTGAAGTTGTTTTAGAATGCTTTTAGGAAAATTATTGATGCCTTCATTAAACAATGATTTTCGTGTAGTCATTTTGTTGAGACTCTGGTTTATAATGTAAAATGCATTGTGTTTTCTTCAGTGTTAGTTTTTAATTTCCTTTTAGTGAATGAGAGTGTGTGTGTATGTGTATGTGTGTACGTGTGTGAATTCAGAACAGCCAATTAATTAAAAAAACGTACTGGGCGCTGACCCCGTGGCCAAGCCGTTAAGGTTCTGTGTGCTCCGCTTTGGTGGCCCCACGTTCCTGCGTTCAGATCCCAGGTGTGGACCTACTCCGCTCATCAGCCATGCTGTGGAGGCATCATCCCACATGCAAAATAGGGGAAGATTGGCACAGATGTTAGCTCAGGGACAGTCTTCCTCAAGCAGAAAAAAGAGGAAGATTGGCAATGATGTTAGCTCAGGGCGAATCCGCCTCACCAAAACAAACAAACAAAAGTACCACTTGACAGTTTCTTAAACTCTGGGAGTGGATTTTTTGAAATATCATTGATTGATTGAACACTGATAATTGGATCTTATGTTTAAATAAAAAGTTTTTGGAACCTTTAAGCCAGTCAGATGTCAGCAAGGCAATAAGATATCTGGAGAAAGAGCATTCCATGCAGAGAACAAGCTAAGCGCCAAGGCCCTGAGGAGGCGCCTATTTTGTATGTGTGAGAAATACATTAGGCCAGTGTGACCAGAGCTGGGTGAGGAAGTGGAAGAGGAGTAGGTTATAGTCAGAGAGGTAATGGGCGGACAGAGTGTGCAGGGCTTATTGGCCGTTGGAAGGATCTTGTCATTTATCGTAAATGAGATGGGAAGCCACTGGAGCATTTGGAGCAGAGCAACGATGAGATTGGACTTGTGTGCTTCACTGTAAGTGTGTGGAAAAAATAGTTTGGAGGGAGCAAAGTTGGAAGCAGAGAAATCAGAGGAGAGCCTATTGCAGTGAGCCAGACATACTGAGAAAGGCGTCCTGATGTTTCTTTCAGCTATAAATCCCCAAATTAGAAAGCTTCCTGGCTAAATTAAAAAGCTCAAAGAATTTAAAAAAAAAATAAAAAGAAAAGAAACATTTGTGCTAAAAGCTGGAAGTGGATAAAGTAAGCAGAAGCAGTTGTGTCCACTGCCTGGCTTATACAATTGAGCTATTTCAGGAAAAAAAAATGGGTAGGGTCTAGAAGGCTGAGTTTACTTTTGTGTATGCATATCTATGGTCTTCTTAATAAGAAAGACTGAAGTAACCAGCGACTGAATATTTTTATGTATATTTTTTCAGAGTCTACTGTCCTCGTAACTGTATGCAGGCAAATCCACATTATGCTCGTGTAATTGGAACTCGAGTTTATTCTGATGTAAGTATCTTAATTTATGCAGCTCTCAGTATTCATGTGGGTGTGTATATTTATACACACACATATATATATATAAGCCTATGTATACATATACATTTAAGTGTATATATGTACACTTATATTGAGAATAAGGAAACAGATTCTCTGTTGACGTACATAGTCTCAGAAGAGTTAATCATCAGTAACACTGAAAAATGAATACCCATATATGCAAATATGAGTGCATAATAATTTGACTAAATTTTTCTTCATATCCTACCCATATATCTTATATCAGACACGTAATGAAATGGTCTGGAGGCATTCTTGAGAAGGAAAATGCATTTTGCTTTTCTTTAATCCTCCTTTGGCTTCTTCAGTATTCGAAGAGTAAATTGGATAATTAAGAAATTGTCAAATATATGAACAGCATCTTCACCGCCAAAGGAGCATTTAAAAAGTAGCAGAGAATCAAGAACAGATAAAACATTAAAATACGTACAGAAGGAAACCAGTTGAGGGATGTTGCAGTGGATGACATTACTGGGGTTGGACAAGGAATATTAGCTGTGAGGGCTTCAGTACGTATAAGCGCTTTTTGAGCCAGGTTTCAAATGTGGGTTGGTAGAGAGGATTAGGGAACACATCTAGGTGGGATGACCGGCATCTGCAAAGATAGGGAGGTGAGAGCAAGAGAGCTGTATGCAGGCATCACATGGTTTGCTTGTCTCTGAGCTGGTGAGAATTGAAGCTAAAAGGGGCTGTGGCCAATTTTGAGTGAGGGGTGAAGGGATCCAGCTCTTGAAACCTGTGAATGGAGGGTCTGAATGCATGCTGATGAGTTTAGATTTTATATAGCAGTCCTTTAGAAACCATCACAAATTCCTAAGCCAGAGAGTTACAGAAACAAATCAGGAAATATACTCTTGATACACAATGCAGTAGAATACTATGGAAATATGATTGTGGAAAGATACCTGAAATATGTGTCTTACCACCCTGTTTCTCTTGGTGAAGTTCATTGAGGTCCAGGTTTTTGCAGTTCAGCTTTACCTTTGAGGTCATTCTCCAAATCTGAGTCTCTCCCAAGCTTCAGCTTTGCTACATTCTTATCTGTACGTTCATCATACTACTGGTATCTTAATTTGCTGGTCCTCATGTTTGTGCTTATCTTCTTGTCTCTATTTGAAGACGTCCTTTTTCTAATTTCTCTGTGTGTTAAAATCATGATCATTCTTCAGATCCTAAACTATTGCCACTTTGTGAACTGTCTTGCTGGATCTCCTAATGCAAGTCTGACGTCACCCTTCTTTCAACCCCTATACCTTTGTAGCGCTTAGCGACTTCTGTTAGGTACTATGATTGTTTCCCCACCTCTTTTATTCATTTTTAAGTTTCTTGAGGGCAGCAGCTGGGCAATTCATGCATCATTTTTTCATCAACAATTTGATGGGTGCCAGGCTATGAACATGACAGGCTTGCTTCCTGCCTTAACAGAACTTAATAGCACACAGTGACATCGGACATTAAGCACATAGGTGTTTGTTGAAAAAACGAATAAATAAATGTGTCTGAATGAGCATATCTAGAATCACAGAGATTTCCAAAGAAATCATTCCTTCTAGATTGTCCCTTTAAGCACCCAAACTTTTAATTTTAGTCACGTGTGGTGAAAATCTTTCAAAATACCCTACACATTTCTATACTTATAAGCCATCTCCTTGCTAGAGTTAGGTTTTGTTAGAATTTATATCCTGAGGTCATTATATTTTCCTACCTCAGTGAAATGGGTAGGTAATTATGTATTATTATATGGATCCTTCTAAAAGTAAGTTGGAAATATAAAGTTTACTATTAAATAGTAAGTACAGAGTCAGAGATTCAGTCATTGACTGACAATCTTCCAACCCCCTAAAACGTCCATTATCTTTTTAAGTACAAGATATGAAAAGATGAGGACCAATCTACCAAATTCCCCCCTTCTCTTTCCTTCCCTCCCCTTTCCTGTGTGTGTGTGTGTGTGTGTGTCTCTCTCTCCATTTACAGAGTTACAATTTGTACATTCTCTTGCTTTGAACTTTTATTTCTCATTTGTTACAGATAAAGTTAATTTCTGCATTCATTTAAAATGTTCCACTGCTTTCGCAGATAAATTCTTCTTTCTTTAATTCATAATATATTAATTCTTGTCAAGCCTGTGTATGAAAAGAAAATCTCTTCTGACCTTTGAACTCAAATAGGAATGCCTGCTGACTGCATAGTTATGGGCCAAACAATAGTTTCAAAACATATTAAGTGCTTGGATTTAGTGAATGTTACATCTAAGCACTTTTCCTGCCTTCGGAAAAATGCTGATAATAGTCCTTTAACAAAGTAAGATAAATACTTGAAATATGTACAGAATTATTTTTAATTCCATCTGTTATGAACCATATTGGATACAAATGTTAATTTAGTGAGAGACTTTAAATGGTGAATAAAATGCTTCCTCAGAGTAAGGAAACGAGGTTCTAGATATATGGCATTTTGTGATATAGAAAACATGAGAAGGATTAAACAGCTTGGCATTCGGGCTCTCTGATCTAATAAATACTGACTGAAGCCACAAAGTTCAGAGCACAGTAATAAAGCAAGGTCATATAAGAGGCACATGCTTATGTGAATGTAAAAAAGCACATTAAGTCACTCACATGTGCATAGAGATAAGAAAAGAACAGACCAGTGGGATCAGAAAAAACCCATGGGGCTATGAGGTGGATTGCTTTCTACTGAAACAGTTCAAGTGTTTCATTTTGTAGGATTTCCTCAGGCTATACTCAGCTTTGGACAAATTTTCGTAGAACGTTCGGATTAAAGCAAATGTTAAAATCTAGAGAAGACTTGCATGGGCCAAAAGAAAAGAGTTGACTTCTAGAAGTCAGTAGTTTTAAAAACATGAGAGTGTTGTACTTGAAACAATAATTTTCTCCTCCTTAGAAATCCCATTCAATTCAGATTATGTAACTGGTACATTGTAATCATAGAATTTTCCTAGTGCTTCATGTCAGACCATTCAAACCAGGGTGAGAGGCACTGTAAATCGAGGTAGCGGTTATGACTATTTGCCATGTTTCTCTTCTTGGGGTCATTCTTTCAGGCAAGTTTTCTGGGCATAGATTATATTATTTAATAGGAAAAAAACTCCCCCATTTAATATAATCCTATATTTTTGGGAAAGGGATGGTAGACATAAACAGAACTGTTTGAATTTTTTCTAAGTCAGAACTGAGCATAAACGAGGTGCAGATAATCCCATCGTGAACATTCGGCCAGAGTGGCTCAGGAGGGACTAGCAAAAGCTGAAATTTAAGAGTGATAATCAGGCCCTTGAAGAGATAAAAAGAGCTGATTTGCCCCTTATTGCCTCCACAATAGAAAAAGCCTGCTGTTTGGATAGGCAAGTACTTGCTGGATTAGATGGTGAAGGGGTTTTACATGGCAGCCACCCTTAAGATGGCCCTTCAGACTTGCTTAGCAGTGGCTTTGACTTTGTGACTTTGGAAACTTTCCTTCATGCACAAAACATCATCCAGTAGCTGCTCACTGAGTATCCATATAGAGACAGATGGCAGCGACTTCTTTCCAGTAGAAGAGTAGGCTGGACAAGCTCAGCAGAAATTTCCTATTAACGGCAGGTTTTTCCTTGCTCCCTCAGCTGTCCAGTATCTGCAGAGCAGCGGTCCATGCTGGTGTGGTTCAAAATCAGGGTGGTTATGTTGACATTATGCCTGTGGACAAAAGGAAGACTTACACTGCTTCTTTTCAGAATGGAATCTTCTCAGAAAGGTAAATTAAAAAAAAAGAATGTGTGTATTTATATACTCATATATATACATGTATATACCATCTATCCCTTTATGCTTGCGTTACAACCAACTCACTTTAGTATGGATTTGAAGTCATGTGGCTGAGCCAGTCTGTTTCCTTAGCACACCGTGTAATAGTCGGTCCTCCAGGGATGGGGGAAGCTGCAGTACCAGAGGCGCCTGTCTGCTGCAGGCTTATAAAAATCAACATGAAAATCGGATTACGAGTCAGAACCACTCTTTTGTTAATTGATTTTATAATGAGCAAATTTCTTTCATCCTCTTTTGGATTTTCTAGATTAGTTTTTATATGTAATTCTTTCTAGGTAAGCAAGGCACAGAGTATTTCTCTAATCCAGTTATTTGACAAAGTATTTGACCAAAACAATGAGTCTGATTTTCCCCTGAACCAAATTCTCTTTTTGATTGGAAGTTGGATGCCTAGTATGATATAAATGAACTCTTTCTGGTCATCTCATACTACTTCGTCCATTAGTATCATATATTTTACTGGTTTGGGAAAATTCATGTGACTTACTTTATCAACTATTAATAAAAGTTAGGAGAAGAGAACCTGTAGTCATTTTTCAAATCATTGGTACTTGTGGAACAAATATTCAGTCCCGTGTATTTTGTATGGATACAGAAAAATCCCTAGCTTTTAGACTTTTACTGGGTTCTTCAAAATGTCAATGGAGGGTTGACATATACAGTAAAGTTTCTCTAAAGGACACCAAAGGATGTGACATGCAGGGTATCCAGACGACCTTCCACTTAACCATCTGGGTTCCATCTTCACAAAAAGACAGACTTGTATTTAGCATCTATTTTCAGATGAGACTACATCAAGCCATCATTATTAAGAAGCTGAGTTCTCTACCGCCTGCCTCTTCTGGCTCATAGCACTACTCTAGATTACTAACTTATTATTTCCTAAGTCTGACAAAATTTAAATTCTATTGCTATCACACTTATTAATACTTTTAAACATCTGTGGTTTCAAGAAAAATTTTAGAAAGTAAATTTAATGGTCAAATCTGAAAGATCCTAAGAATTTCTTCACTGAAACACATACACACACATACGGAGCTCTCAATATATATGACTGACATATATATATGTAAAAAATATTGTATGATATTTAAAATAGATATGCTGTATAAAATAGATCCTTCAGTTATAGAGTCTGATATGCAATTCTATAAGCTAAACTGAGTGATGTGGTTTCATTTACTTGTCATATTTCTTAAATTTATTCCAAAACTATAAGATGACAGATGATATCGTACAAAAACTGGGAGCACCTACCATGAATTTTCCAGATACTGCTAGGCACTTTAAGTGTATTGTCTCCACCAACAGCTCTATAAAGTTGATTCCATAAACCCGAACTTAATAGATGTGTTAACTGAGGCTCAAAGAGGTTAAATGATGTGCCCAAGGTCATCTAACTTGTCCGTCTCAGAGCTTGGGTTCAGCTCTAGGTCCGTAGGCTCAGAAATACGCATTTTTCCCAGTGCCTCACTGTGTTCAAAGAAGACACACCACCAAACACATTCACTTTCTAGGGCACTTTGTGAATCTGTTGCCTACAAAAAAAGTGGCTTCGACTGGCTATCTCCTTGTATGAAACCTGGTGCATGTGTGTGTTTATTGTGTGCATGTCATGTGTGCACACTTGTGATCTTCATACTTCTTTCACTCTAACACTTTCCCCTTTCTTTTCTTGTACATGAACAAATATATAAGACGAACTCTACCTTGTCTCCTCTTAGCATTTATGGTGTTATCTCCAAAAGCCTTTTATTATTCTTAGGAAAATAAAACTTTGTGCAAAAATGTAAAGACTTCAAAGTTTACATTGGATTAGAATAAATAATGATTAATGGCATTATCAGTCTGTTTTAACTTTTAGGCACTTAAATGAAACATACCTTGATTGATATTGCCAAATGAAATATAAATAATTTAGGAAAGAATAAAGTATATGATTTTGCATTGCTTTTAACTTCCGTTTTGAAATACTTCCAAAATGAGATTGAGCGCTTCTCTGTGTGTTTCCATTTCAGTGAAGAAATTCTTAGGACCTTTCAGATTTGACCAAATTTCCTCAGTAAAATTTTTCTTGAAACCGTGGATGTTAAAAGTATTAATAAGCATAATAGCAATATAATTTAAATTTTGTCAAACTTATGAAATAATAATAAGTTAGTAATCTAGAGTTTTGCTGAACTCTGTCTTTTTAACTTGCAGTTAACTTTTAACCATGCCAGTCAGTTGTAAATCTGGATCTCAGTATTCCCCAGGAAAATGGAATGATAGCTGCCTAATTCTGCTTTATTAGAACCAACGGTGGTAATATATGAAAACATGATCTAGAATCTGTGAAGTTCTATACAAAATACTGTTATTACCACTCTGCCTCTTAAATTTCTTTGGTAAACTTACAGCCCAGCATACAACCAAGGTTTAAGGAATTATGTCATTTTCACTCAAGCTTTCCAATAACAATAAATTATAGTGACCTAAGAATTGACCATCTGGATTCACAGAGCTGCTTTCTTGACTGTCATAAGAAAATACGATTTATTTGAAGGATTATATATGTAGATGACATCAGTATACTTTTTGTATTTTTTGCAGTTTACAGAATCCTCCAGGAGGAAAGGCATTCAGAGTATTTGCTGTTATGTGAAATGGAACACTTGGAACACGTAAAGACTATTCCAAATGCCATATTTCTGAAGTTTGTATAGAACTGTAACATTACTGTACAGAAGATATCAACTATTTTCAGCCCCCCCCAAAAGTGCCAAATGCATATAAATCTTGATAGACAAATTCTGTAAAATAAAACATGGGACATTAGTAGCTTTGGGAAAAGTAATGAATATGTAATGGTTTTAGAAATCCTGTGTTAAATATTGCTATATTTTCTTAGCAGTTATTTCTACAGTTAATTACATAGTCATGATTGTTCTACATTTCATATATTATATTTTATGGTGCTTTGTATATGCCACTAATAAAATGAATCTAAATATTGAATGTGAATGGCCCTCAGAAAATCATCTGGTGCATTTAAAAATAATCATCTAAAAAGATGAAGGAAACTATATTATCACGTTTTCCCCAGTTCAGTACTATGCTCTTACGTCCAAATAATCTCAAATTATTTTCCACTTAATATCTGTATAGTTTTTCTCTTCTGTTAAGTTGGGGCTTATAGAATATTAAGTCCTGATATTGCACTTCTTATTTTGTATAAAATAATTCCTTAATATCTAAATGAATCTGTTAAAATGTTTGATTCCTTGGGAACGGCCTTATAGTAAATGGAATGAAGTCAGAGTAGTGGTATGAAAACATTTGTAGTGATCATATAGTAAATATAGGGTTAAGCGTGGGCAGCCAGAACTTTGTATTGTTGAAACTGAGGTCACACATTTTCTTTCGTATCCTGGCAAATACTCCTGCAGGCCAGGAAGTATAATAGCAGAAAGTTTAACAAAGATAAACTAATGTATTGCATCACCATTGCTACTGATTTTCTTAATGGTAAATGGCCTTGTGTATAAATGTTGCCATATTGTGGTACCTATGATGGTTATATATTAGTTTCTATGAAAAATATATTGTGCTTTGAGACTAAAAATATATAAAATTTTAGTTTTGGTATTTTTTTTTCCCTGCTGATGAATTTACTCTTTCCCTGTAAACATATTAAAATTAATCATGTTTCAAAATATTCTTTTCAGTCCCCTTTGCATCTTTATTTTGATTTAGAAATCATTTTAAATTAACAGAATTATTGTAAGTCTTTTAAATGTGGGTTATTGACATTAATATAAATAGCATCCTTAATACCAGAAATCTGCAAAATCAACTTGATTATTTAGGTATTTGTATATGAACAAGAAGATGGACAATCATATATTTAGAAGCATTATATGAAGGGAAAATTTGAATAAAAAGAGATTAATTTATAAACAAGAAGGAAAGAATCTGAAAGATATAAAGTGATGATAAAAGAATTGACAAAACAATAAATACTTCAAATATTTTTAGAAAGTAAAAGAGTAGGTGTTTAGGAGCAGATAAAAGAGTGATAAATTACAGGCAGGGACTGGGCAAAGTAAGAGAGCTGGATAAAACAGAAAATGAAAAGAAAAGGTGGGGCTCACATAACAGCTGCTGGAGAGCAAATTGTGAAGAAACTAACATCAGGATCAGTTCTCAAGTATTGGCCAGGAATTAAACAGTCTGAAATATAGGTAACCAAAACTTAACCATTTATACATAAAAAGTTTCCAAATTTAAAGCAAATTTTGTGGGAACATTTTTTTCCAAAAGCCACCTTACACCTTCTTAAAGAGTATGATTGAAATTCATGTTCTGTTCCTCACTGGCCCCCAAATGGGGAAGCCCCATCAATTCTGTCAGTATAAGGATTCACGAATTTGCCCCTAGTTTAGCTATTCATCGCTGGTTTCCCTTACTATTGCAGTGTCTCCAGCTGGAGCCTCCTCATTTGTTCTTCTCCATTCCTTTTCAGTGCCTCCTTAATTTTTTCACTGGAATTGCTCTCTTCCATAACTTGCCGTTATTTAATAAAACCAAATCATCTTAGAAAAGCATTTAAGAACCTTGTTTTGTTCCATATTCCTCGTCTGTGCTCTTCTGCACAAGATGTGGCCTTGAATAAGTCGCTTAACTTTCTATGCTTCTATTACCCCACCTGAAAAAATGGGGCAAATAATACCTCATTAGGGATTGCTCTAAGAATTAATTGAGATATTCTGTATAATATACTGAAAAGAACATCAAACACATAGTATGTGGTCAATATATATTTTTATTAACATCATTATAATCATTTTTGTTATTACCTTGGGGAAACTATGCATCTATTATACTACACTGCTGATCCTTCAGCATTTAACTAAGTGTGAAATCCTCTAGGAATTTTCCTGCAATTCTCCTGGTAAGAATTAAATAATGCTCTCTAATACGCCCTTTCAATTTGACCATATTAAATTTTTAATTTTGCCTTGTATTATATTTAGTTCTTTAAAACTTAAGGATAAGCTCCTTGAGATGTTAATACTCTTATCTATCCCTCTACCCCAGAGATACAGTGATTTTTACCCTGTATAAACAGTGGGTCAACATCGCTAAATGAATATTCTAGCAATCCCTAGTTTTATTCGTGATGACAAAAGTGACTGTAGTTGTATATTATCACAGCATAAGATAAAATACACCTAATGAAAACAGCTTATTGGTAAACAATTCTAAATGTGGACTTAGAGGTTAATGCTTGTAAAATAGTATTCATATCATTATTTTAGCTTTCAAAGTTTATCAGACTACGTGTTAATTATTTCTTTAATGTTCTGCATCTAATAAAAGTAATCCGTGTATTTCAAGCAAAGCAGAGTTCTCCAAAGAAAAATCTCTCCTAATCTGTTAGATAATGGGCATTTACAATGTATGCTTTTCCATTCGATGTTGAATATTTTGAAATCTTGACTGTTCTTTAGCATTTCTAAAATGTTTTTAAAAGAAATGTAAAGTCTTTTGAAGAGCAGGGTGAGCTAAAGCAAAGAAACAGAGCTATCATTTTTGTAAACATACCAAACTTCAGATTTGGGGTTCAAGCTAATTTATTACACAAAGAATTACATTGTTTAGGTTGATTTAAAGCACTTATGTGAGTTGATATTTCAGCCCTGGCCCCATAATATTCAAAAACTGAAGAAATAGTTTAGCCAAATAATCTGATCCTCTTTCACTAATTTGTTGGAATTAAAGGCTAAATTATATCAGTCTGAGATTTTTTAAAAGGCTAGCAAACTCTTTAGAACTCTGCTATTATGCTTAGCAATTAGATAGTCTCTTTTCCTCTTATCTTCCAATCCTTATGTCATGTTTCACAAAATAGAGTGCAAAACAATGCCTATAAGCAAACATCTTTGTACTAGGCCATTAAATTGTGAAAACTAATTTTTCAATGATTACTAAAAAGTGTTTTCTAATTAAAACCAGAATTAATTGTTAATTACATTTATGAATATGCTGATGAAGATGAAAAGCAGAGAGCCTATACAAGGCTGTATCTGCTAAGCTCAATTTTAAAAAGGAGCATGTATAGAAGATGAAATGGAAATCGAAGATAAATATTTAAAAGTGCCTGAAGTGACCTAAAATAATATCAGAAATGTTCAACCCCAACCTGATTGAGCTCTTAACTTATACTAATACAAAGATTTTTTTAAAGCTGTAAAAGAACAACTTGGATAGGAACAATATAGTGAAAACTACAAATAAACAAACAAATAATAGCCCCTCCTGAAGCTTGAAGGTTTCATTCATTCCAAAAATACCGCATTCCTACAATTTGCTGTGGATCGTTGTAGATACACTTATAAGCAAAATGCCTTCAGGAAATTAGAATCTAGTGAACAAGAGAGATATTAATTAAATAATCAAGCAAATAATATGACTACAAACCATGAAGGTTGTAGAAGTGCGTAGTTACAAAGAAAATGTTTATAGTACAATAAGAGTATTTAAAAGTGGGACTTGACCTACTGGAGAGAGGAAAGATGACTTTCCTGAGGAATTGACATTAAAGCTTAGATCTTAAGTATGAGTAGGAGTAACTAGGAAGAGGAAGAATTCCTTGCAGAAAGAACAGAATGTGCAAATGCCTTACTGCAGAAACATTCCAGCGACAACAGCAACAAAAAGCCAAAAGTCAGTCTATCTCGAGGGCAAAGCAGCAGAGATGTGATACAGTGTGAGTCGAGAGAAGTCTGGGAACAGAGCAGGGTGGACAGGCTCTCTTTAAGATTCAAATGCACTGCTGGAGTTCAAAGAGATGCCCAAATTGAATAATACTATGACATGACACATTAATGTGCTCGAAAGACACTCAGGCATTCAGAGTTTGAGCAGAGAAGAAAACGTATTGAATACATTCTATAATGATATCAAGCTTAGAGTTTTATAGCAGTTTACAATAAGTACTTTACTTTAATACCCATGAGATCTAGAGAGCTTGATTGTCTTGATTTAGGCACAATTAACATGTGTAAAGCAATGGATTGCAGATGAGTGTATGAGAGAGGGGAGAGGGGATGACGTATTGAGCACCAACTATGTGTTGGAAACAGTGCTTTACATTTCATATATATATATCATTTAAATCTCACAACAAGCCTGCGAGACAAGATTATTTTCCCAAACTTGTGTACTAGAACACAGGCTATAAAAAGTTAAACAACATTGTCTAGGGGCTGGAGTTCAAGAAATGTAATTCAAGTCTCTATCTGTCCGACTCTAAAGACCGTGCTCCTGCTGTCAGATCACCCCTGCTAGGCATTTCCATGGAGACTGAATAATTTCACTAATTCTTCGCACACTGAATTAAGAAGTACTCTGGTACAAATTTTTTTTTTTTAAACAGGATCTGATTATCTTTTTTTTAATACATAGTTTTAGGAGTCTTCTCTTCTGCTTTATTTAAGAGATTTGGCACCAGAGCTAACATCTGTTGCTAATCTTCCTTTTGTTTTTCTTCTTCACCCCAAAGCCCCCCAGTACATAGTTGTATATTCTAGTTGTAGGTCCCTCTGGCTCTGCTGTGTGGGACGCCACCTCAGCATGGCCTGATGAGCAGTGCCATGTCCACACCCAGCTCCAAACCAGCGAAACCCTGGGCCTCCAAAGCGGACTGCACAACCCAACTACTCGGCCACAGGGCTGGCCCTTTGTACAAAATCTTATAATTCTTGAATATGACATAAATTTGTTAGATGTAGGAAGATCTGTGGAAGAGAGTAGAGATTTAGTTTTCCTTAGAAGTGGCCTATAAGATAAAAAAGAACATTGGTTCAGGGAACACCAGAAAAGAAGGAGGTTTATGTTCCATAGATTTTGAGCTACTGGACTACTCTTTCAAGGCAATAGATCAAATTAGTTCCCTTCCCCCAATTCATTAAAAGGATAATAAAGAGGAAGAAAAATAAAAGCATGAACGTCCTGAAAATGGACGGCAGTTGGAATCATAGTGATGACTGATTCAGAGAACATGGGCCCTCAGTTCAGAGCCTGCGTAAGTGAAGGCTGCAGTTGAGGAGAGGGCTTTTCTTAATGGTAGAGCTGTGAACCAAAGAGATTGAAGAATGAGCTTGCTAACTTCCATTCAGGTGGCCTCCTGACTTGATTCTTTACTCTCCAACCCAACCTGCCCACCTACCTTCAAATGTGTCCAACTCAACATACCACCACACACGAAGAACTTGAAGTCAGACATCTGTCATTCAGGCAACAGATTGACAATAAGAGATGCCTGAGTTAATCAATCCAGTTCTTCAAACTTATATATGAACAGACAAAAAGGATCATCAGACGTATGCAAAGATAAGCAAATATCACATCAACTGACACCAGACGTTTCAGAGAAAAGAAGAGTAACTCTAAAAATATTATCATTAATATCCCCAATGGGAGTTTAGAAGATGCTATACCCGTAAAACAAGAACAGGCTAATATAGGAAAGAAACAGAGAAGAAGAAAAGTAACAGGTCTTAGAATAGATTAGAGTACCTAAGACTTAGCTATTGGACTCTGGGAGGTGAGAAAGAAGACATGCTTCAAAGTTGTGATGCGGACTAAAAGTAGGAATTTTAAGAGATGTATAGAAATGGAAAACATAATGGAAAATTTGCTGTTACAGATAAAAATGTAAAATGTGTATAGCTGTCCATATGTATTATAACATCTGATACTATCAACAATCATGTAAAATTAGATGTAAGCTTGATATAATCTATTGGGAAATTTTGGGTTTCCATGCCAGCTCTGCCTCTTTCTAGTTGGACACTGCCAGACAAGTTTTATTAAATGTCCCTTAGCTCATATGTAATGCAGGAATTATAATAACTTTCTTAGAAGGTTCGTGTGAGAAATAGATTAAATGAAAGAACATGTCTGAAATCGCCTAGCACTTGCTGAACACTAGTTAAATGATAGTGTATATATATCTATGTGGACACGTGACTATTGTGTGCTCTCAGAGGTTACATGGATTTTTATTGCAGATATTAATGAACTAGACTCAATCACTTTAAATCAGATTTATTGAGGTGTAATTTACATGCAATAAAATGTATGCATTCATTATCCACTTTGAATAGTTGTGTTAGTTTCCTATGCCTGCTATAATGAAGTACCACAAAATAAGTGGGTTAAACAACAGAAATTTATTGTTTCACAGTTCTGAAGGCTAGAAGTCTGAGACCTAGGTGTTGGCAGGGTCATGCTCCCTCTGAAGGAAGAAGGAATGATTTGTTCCATGCCTCTCTCCTATCTTCTATTGGTTTGCTGGCATTTTTGTGCATTCCTTGGCTTGTGGCATAAATCCAATATTCACATGGCATTTTCTTTTGTGTGTGTATTTGTGTCCAAATTTTCCTTTTTATAAGCACACCAGTCATATTGCATTAGGGGCCCACCTTACTCCAGTATGACCTTATCATAACTGATTACATTAGCAATAAATCTATTTCCAAATAAGGTCACATTATGAGGTTCTGAGGATTAGGATTTAAACATATGAATTTTGGGGGACATAGTTCAACCCCTAACATGAGTGTTGACAAATTTATTCATTTGTATATACTACCATCATACTCAAGACATAAAACATTTCCACAAGCCACCAAAATGCCTGTGGTGCTTATATCCATTCAGTCCTCCAAATGCCCCAGATTCAGGCAATCACTGTTGTGCTGTTGTCACTATTAGATTTTTCTTTTCTAGGGTTTCTTATAAATATAATTATACAATATGAACTGTTTTGTGTCTGGCTTATTTTGCTCAGCATAATTCTTTTAAGTTTTATTCATGCTGTTACATTTATCAGTAATTTTTCCTTTTATCATTGACTAGCACTTCACTGTATGAATATCCATCACTTTACCTATCCATTCACCTATTGCTAGACATTAAAATTGTTCAATGCTTTAGCTTATATGAATAAAACTGCTATGAATATTCATGTACAAGGCTTTGTCTATACATATATTTGCATTTCTTTTAGGTAAATAGGTAGAAGAATTGCTGAGTTATGTGGTAAATATATGTTTAACCTTAAGGGATTTTTACCCAACTTTTTTCAAAGTGGTTGTATCATTTTTCATTCCCACAAGTAATGTGTGAGAGCTCTCAGTTGCTCCACGTGTTTGGCAAACTTGATTATTTTTAATCTTTCTAATTTTTGCTGTTAAACGTGTGCATGCTATCTCATTGTGGTTTTACTTTGCATTTTACCTGGTGAATAATACTGTTGAGCATCTTTCATGTAGCATTTGCCTACCCCCATTTTTAACTTAGATTGTCTTTTTATTATTGAATTATAAAAGTTTTAAAAATATCCTGGATACAAGGCCTTTGCCTCTATGTATGTGTGTATATATATATATACATGTTTCAAGATATATATCAAGAAATATGTATTTTAAGCAGTATATACATAAATATAAATATATATCTTTTTTAATGGTGTCTTTTGAAGAGAAGTTTTAAATTTTATAGAGTCTAATTTTTAAATTTTTTTTTATGTCGTTTACGCATTATGTCATATCTACGAACTCTTTGGCTACATCAGGTTGCAAGGATTTTCTCCTATAGTTTCTTCTAAGAGTTCTACAGCTTAAGTCTATGATCCATTTGAGTTAATTTTTGTGCATTGCTTGAGTTCATGGTGGAAGTTTATTTTTTTCTCCAGATGGATATTCAGTTTTCCAAGCACCATTCATTAAAAAAAAGTATCCTTTCCCTTTGAATTACCATGATATCTCTGTTAAAAGTCAATCGATCATATGTATGTGGATCAATTTCTGGACACTATATTCCAGCATTGTCCAACAGAAATTTAATGTGAGCCACATATATGATCTTAAATTTTCTAATAACCACAATAATAGAAGAAAAAAATGATTAAGCTCATTTTAACAATTCATTTAACCCAATGTATCCAAAAGATGATCATTTCAACATGTAATCTATATAAAAATATCTGGTAATAATTTTGTCCAGAAGACTTTATTTGATATTAATATCACCACTTCAGATTGCCATCCATCTGTTTACTTTCTTGATTCCCGCACAAATTTATTATTACAAGTATTTTTCAAAAGTATTTTGTTTTCATTTTTGAGGAGCATTTTCACTGGATATAGAATTTTACGTTGACAGATGTTTGCTTTTAACATTTTAAAGATGTCATTTCATTGACTTCCGGCTTATGTATTTTCTGAAGAGGGCTCTGAAATCATTCTATTTGTATTTGTCTCTACACGATGGTTCTTCCTTCTTTGGTACCTTTTAAGATTTTCTCTTTACTTCTACGTAGAGACAGTTTAGTCTCATCCTAAGGTCTGGCCTATCTGGGGTCTCTGTTAAGTGTTCCCAGTGATACTCGAGGAATCTGCACGGGGTTTGTCAGAGCTTGATTGTTTCCTAGGTCTGAGTGAGCTCTAATGGTTCAATTTATTCTCCTCTGATTGCTCTTTTTCAGTCTCTTGGAGTTTTACTTTATGTATGAATAGGTTGGTATGAAGCAAACACTCGCGGGGAGCCCATGAAAATTTCTGAAGCTGGGTGGGCCCAGGCCAGCAGGCCATCTTCCTGGGACCAGCGTTTTCTTTCACTGCACCGCACTCCTGATGTGGAGCTGGGAAGGTTGTTTGAGTCAGACCCCTATGGCCCTGTGCCATAGAGGGACACAGGGCCTCTGTCTAAGCCAGATCTCCCAGGTGTCTCTCAGCAGCAGACTTCCCAGCACTGCCTGGGATGCAAGACTAAAGCTTTCCCGTGACATCTGGCTTCAGGGGAACAGACATCTGTTTTGGAGCAGGCTGGATATTAGCAGGGCAGTGCGTCCCCCAGAAGTCCCCATCTGAGGTCCCATTTATCCCTACAAGATTCAGACCAGGAATGGAACCCAGGGAGCCTGAGTCCTACTACAGAACATGCATGTGCAGTTAGCTCCCACGCACCTGCCTTCAGGCATCAGGTGCTCTTGACCTGTTGGATAGGGGTTGCCCTCTTCCACTGGGAGATCCTCCCGGGGTCAGTGGTTCCCCGACTCACCCATTGACTCAGAGTCTGGAAAGGTGGTTGTCGTCATACCTCATATGGTCCTGCTGACTTTATGGGACTTGGGGCCTGTCTGGCAATCACGATTCTAAGGTGTCTCTCATCTCTTCTAGCCCTAGAATGGTCCGCAATAGCTCCTGAGAACCCGTGAGACTTGGCTTCAGGAGAATCAGCAACTCTTGCCTGGAGCAGTATGGACCTTGGTAGCCCAGGGTGTCCCCTAGAAGTCCTCACCTTTGTCGCGGTCTACCCCTACACAGCCCAAACCCAGGGACTGAACAAAGGGAGCCTGAATGCTGACTCATGCAGCACATCCATGTGCAATAAGCTCCTGCACACCTGCCCTCGGGTATCAGGCCCACTGGACCTACTGGACAAGAACTGTCCTATTCCACCAGGCCATCTTCCTGGGGACACTATGTCCCCACACTTTGACACTGAGAAGGAAGTTTGAATGGTGGTTACTGTTAGACCTCATATGGCCCTGCTGTCCTTATGGGATTTGGGGCCTGTCTGGCAATCCCGATTCACAGGCATCTCCCACCTCGTGTAGCTCTGGCGGCTAGGAATGGTTTCCGAGTTCTTGCAAGATGTGGCTCAGAGATCCTGTGAGATCTGGCTTCAGGGGATTCGGCAACTCTGTTCTGGAGTGGGATGGACCCTGTCAGTCCAGGGGGCATCCCCAAGAAATCCCTGCCTGTGGCCGACCAATCCCTGCACGTCCCAGACTCCGGTGGGATCCCAGGGAGCCTGAACAGGAAGTCGGCAGGACACGCATGCTCAGTTTGGCAGTTCGCGCCCCTCCCTTGCCCTCAGGCGTCCAGGAACTCTAGGCCTGTAGGTCAGGGGTCAGCCCGCTCCGCAGGACATCTTCCCAGGACCCGGCGGTTCCCCCACTGCACTCCTGAAGTGGAAAGAGGAAGGTCGTTTGAGCCGGCCCCTTTGGGCCCTGTGGCGGGAAGACACCCAGGGCCTCTGGGGAGTCCGGTCTCCGGGGCGTCTGTCCTCTGAGGCCCTCCCTACACCGCCCTGGATGCAAGGGGTGCAAAACTAGAGAGCTCGCCGGAGATCTGGCTTCAGGGGCACAGGCGTCTCGGTTAGGGGCGTGCTGAACCTTGGCAGCGGAGTGCGTTTCCCAAAGCCCCAGCCTTGGACCTTGCAGTAATAAAAATCAGCCAGATCGTGTATCTGCACAAAGCTGAGAGGTGAGTGTTCGTGTATAGCTGTTAAATACAAATAATCTTTATTTTAACTTACAGAATTCCACCAGAAGTCTTTAATTGACTTCAATTATCATACATGAGAGGAAGAAAAGAATTGGAGACTGTTGTTACTGCTTAATAATACGAGTTTTGGACCTACTTGGCATATGTCTCTGGCACTGCTGAGATGTTCAATGGAAGGAAATAATTATGATAATATTATCCAGAACAGATGTGCTGGAAATTGTCCCATAACGTTGATATGGTTTTAATCGACAAAACAAAAAAAAATCCTGGCCTTCTTTAAGAACTATAGTTGGACAGCCTCTGCTTGTGTTGTGTGTGAGTTTGTGTGTGAGTATAAATTTACATTTTTCTCAGATTGATAAATGTCTTAGTGTTCATCTAACTACCATTCATTCTCTCACTTTGCAGATGGAAAAAATTGAATATGCACTGACTTGGCCAAAGTCACATAGAGCTGTGGCTAATTTTAGATAAGTTCTTCAGATTTCCAATCATATTTTTTGTATTTCCCTAAATAAAGCCAGGAATAAGAGCAGAAACCAAATGTTAAAGTCCTGATGCCTAAATACTTTGAAATTTTGTTGTTAGTGTCTTTGAGTGGATTCTGACTCCTAGCGCCCTGTGTACAGCAGAGCAAAACGCTGCCCGGTCTTTTTGCTCCATCCTCTCACCTTCTGGCACTGTATCAGACAGTGCTCTCTGCTATTCATGGGATTTTCATGGCCAACTTTTTTGGAAGTGGGTGGCCAGGTCCTTCTTCCTAGTCTGTCTAGTCTGGAAGCCCTGCTGAAACCTGTCCACCGTGGGTGACCCTGCTGGTATTTGAAATAGCAGTGGCATGGCTTTCAGCATCACAGCAACATGCAGCGGCCACAGTATAATAACCGACAGATGGCTGCTGTGGTTCCCTGACTGGGAAACTCACCCGGGCCAACGGCAATGGAGCCGAATCTTAACCTCTAGACCACCAGAGCTTTAAATACATCCTCACAAACTTCAGAAAGTGTAAAGTCAGTGATTATATTACAAACACTCTACTTGTAAGGGTGAGCACCACACTAATAAGAAATAAACCTAATTCGGCAGTTTAATGTGTCAGTTTTGAAGCATGGTGTGGTTTGTTGCATCAGAACTTATTTTTTAAAAAGTAAAAAACATCTTTTTACAACATATACACTCTAAGACAGTAAAAAAGACAACTGGTACTTCTGTGTGAAATGCTCAGAAGCCTAACTGATGTTTTTAATAAATAGTACTAATAATAGATATTTTCATATAGTGCTTATTTTGTGCCAGGTGCTCTCCTAAGCAGTTTATACATAAACTCACACAATCTACACTGTAATCCAGTGAGGAGAGTCCTGTTATTATCATGTTCATTGTATAGATGATATGAGTTCAGTAACTTCCTGAAAATCACCTGGAAAATAAATATTGGAGCCAGGATTTGAACTCTTAAAATATAACTGTAGATTCACAGCCAGCATCTTTTTCGATAGGTGTATAGACTAATATCTGTGTGCAAATATATTTTTCAAAATAGGTACAAAGTGTGAAGATATTTTTGTGATAAGCAGATGCCCTGAAGAAGTCACCTGCTGCAGAGGAGGCTTCCAATAACCAGACAGACAAGCTCACCACCAGACTGCTAAGGGACATCACCTAGACACCCACGTCTCCTCTGCCATCTCCTGGCCCCTTGGTAATGTTCCCTTGTCTTTCTCCCCCACACCTGAGCCTCTGATCAGTGTCATGTTGTGAGGGACCTCCCTGCATGCAAACCTGTCAAAATGTTGCCTGGCACAGTGTGTATGTGTGTTCCTGCCACCTGGTGGTGATATGTTTTGCCTTGATCAGCTCTGATGTTCCTTGAGCCCTTACAGTTGGTACATATTTTCCATTTGCCCATCTGTTTTTCATTCCTTTATTCTTCCTTTCTGTTCTTCTTTTGGGTGAATCAGGTATATTTAATTATTCCACTTTTTCCTTCTCCATTTCGTTTTTCGCTATTTTATTTTTCATACAGTGGTAATTTCCGGAGACTGTAATATGCATTTTTAAATATATTGCTGTCTACCTCTAATTAGCACATTTGTCACTTCTCAACGCAGGCACCTTCAAACAGTTTGACTTCATTTACCCACTCCTGCCGTTTGTGCTGGTGTTGTCATAAATTGTAGTTTTATGTTTGTGATCTTCCTTACAAGACATTATTTTTGTTCATTGAAGTAGTCAATATTTATTTATATTTACCGCTTCCAATGTTTGTCTTTCTTTCTTTTTTTTTTTAAAGATTTTATTTTTTCCTTTTTCTCCCCAAAGTCCCCCCGGTACATAGTTGTATATTCTTCGTTGTGGGTCCTTCTAGTTGTGGCATGTGGGACGCTGCCTCAGCGTGGTTTGATGAGCAGTGCCATGTCCGTGCCTGGGATTCGAACCAACGAAACCCTGGGCCGCCTGCAGCGGAACGTGGGAACTTAACCATGCGGCCACAGGGCCAGCCCCTGTTTGTCTTTATTTCTGAAGTTCTGTTTCCATATGGTGTCGTGTTTATTTACTATGAGGAACTATCTTATCCTGTAGAGCAGGCCTACTGGTTGTGTATTTGCTCAACTTTCGTTTATTTAACAGATCCTGACTTCACCTTCATTTTTGAAGAATATTTTTACTAGAGAGAATTCTAGGTCAATTGTCCTTTTCTCTTTGATCACTTTAAAGAGATTCCATTGTCTTCTGCCTTCCATTCTAATGATGACCATTAAGCTGTAAGTTTTATTTTTTGCTCCTTTGAAAGCAAAGTATGATTTTTCTTTAGCTGCTCTTAAAATTTTCTCTTTCTCTTTATTTTTTGGCAACCTGACTGACAACTAACCGATGTCTAAAATATCTAAATCACCTGTAGATTACTCTTTTTCTTTCTTATTTTTCTTTGATTTTTGTTCATTTGTTTCTTTGCTTTTCACATGCCTCAGATGTTTGGCCTGGATGAAAAACTGTAGAAATTCTAAATGGTGTTATCTTCCTCCAGGTGGGCTAGATTTTCTTTTGGAAAACAGTCAGAGCACATTTGGAATCACCTATTAAGGCTTGGTTTTAATTTTTGTTGGGGCTAGTTATTTTATTTTCATCTTTATTCCCAAGGTGTGGCCCTTACTATTGAAGCGTAACCCTCCTGGGGTCTCAGATTAAGGTCTTGGGTGCTTACCAAACCACCCCACCTTGGCAGGGTTGAGCTCCAACTTTTCTCCCAACGCCGTGTGGCTGCTGCCATCTCTGCTTTAGCATTTTAACCTCCCAGATGCTATTTCTACTAAGTTTTGAGAAATTTTTTGAGTCTTGTCCTATGAGTGCACAGTTTAGAAGTCAGCCAATGATTTAGGGGAGATTTGTTGACTAATGTTGAACTCGGTCTCTGAGGTTTCCTGGTCTCCTGGTGTTTGCCCTTTAAATCCCAGCCAGTATGGCAGCCTCCAAATATGGCCTCGGGCTTCTCAGCACAGTAAGACTTGCACTTCCTGCTTATGCTCTACTTTCCTTGTCTGATCTCTGGAGAATGACTTCAATGAAAAGGCCAGAGAGAATGTAAATCTCACATGATGCGCTTCCCTTCTCTCGAGAATTTTAGACCTTCAAGCCCTGCCTATATTGGATGCCTTGCATAACCTTCAAATCCATGTTTTATAAATTTTCCAGCTTTTATAGTTGTTTTGCACGGAAAGGTGAGTCCAAAACAAGCTATTCTACTATGGCTGGAACCAGAAAGCTACAAGCGTTTATTTTTATAAGCTGTATTTTATTTAGAAAAGGTAATGTAACCCATGACAACAGTAAAAAAAAATCCAGAAGTTCGAAAGCTATACAATGAAAAGTGCATTACCTGGACCCCTAGTTTCCCTTTATAAATTCGTCTAAGCTTTGTATGCATTTACAATCACAGATATGCATGTCTTTGTATGTATTTATGAATTTGTGAATACATGCACGTGAACTCTTAACCGTTATGCTACTCTATCTAATTAAGAAATTGACACTTCCTTATTAATTTAAAATACTTTGCCAGTCATTTTTCTTTTCATTTTTAAACTCTGTATTTGTGTGTTGTTAATTTTATCAAATCTTTTCCTTAAGGATTTTTGAATTTTGTGTCATCCTGCTTGGAAGGGCCATTCTTACTCCAGGCGTACATTAAAAAACTTCCAAGTTTTCAAGCACTTTAAGATTTTCATTTATTATGTTTAAATGTTGGATCAATCTAAAATTTATTTTGGTGTAAGGGCTGAGGAAGCAGAAATCCAACTAGATTTTTCCAAGTGGCTATCCATTTTTCCTACACTGTTTTTTGAATAATTCATCTTGTCTACATAAATGTGAAAATACTACCTTATTTGAATTAAATTTCTGTAAATATTTGGTATAATGATGGGCTCTATCTTCTGACCTATTGTTCTAGCTATCTATCAGTCAGTACTAACATGTTTTATTATTTTGCATTATTTTAATGTTTGGTGTGGCTTACTACTTAATGTTT
The DNA here is from genome assembly GCF_041296265.1 of Equus caballus. NCBI lineage: Eukaryota > Metazoa > Chordata > Mammalia > Perissodactyla > Equidae > Equus > Equus caballus. The sequence continues at coordinate 11,640,708 of NC_091692.1, read as the reverse complement.
TTAAAAAATTTCCCAGCTATTCTTTAAAACATAAAATATGAAATGTGTTTATGTTTTCATAGGAAGTGTAAAAAGTCATTTTTTTTGTTGGTTGAATAGTCTAGTTTGAGAAACACAGGTATAATATCAGATGTCCTATGCTTTTGCTTTTGGTTATAATTACAGTTTCCTGCTACCATAATTTCTATACTTTTTACTAAATTGGATTAGTGGTATACCTAGAGCTATGACCTGAAGTCCTATGTCAAATGCACTCTCTGGTGTCGTGGCATGCCCTTACCCCCTCGTATGCATCCTTGGCTCCCAGCAGAGTCCTTCCGGAAGGGGTCGTCTTTTTCTCTTTCTGTCTCCTGCTACAAAACTAACCCTAGTCCATCTAAGTACCACTTAGATGACATAAATGTGCAATACATATCACAAAGAAGTACTTGATGTAAATAGACAAGTTGTAATCAACACCAAAAAGAATAACATAACAAAATATGTGTTTCAACATTGAGCTGTGAATGAACTTACATGATATTCTCACCTAATTTGTAACTGTCATTCTATCAGCTATAACTATTCATGGCATTGCTGTAAATAGTAATTCTTCATACAATGCTGAATATACACAAATTCTAAAAATTTTAAATTATGATTCCAACCTATATTTTACAAAAGCAATAAATACTATAAAGCTCATTTAGTATTAACACAACTTTCTCTTACATCTCTTAATAGATGAAAATTATCTTAAATTTTTGTTATGCTGATAAAAATGTCACATAATAATTCCTGAAATTCCAATAGTGTCTTATAATTTATAAACTTTTTTCACATATACACCCATGTGTTGCTTAATGATGGGGATGCATTCTGAGAAATGTGTTGTTAGGCAATTTGGTCATTGTGCAAACATCACAGAATGAACTGACACAAACCTAGATGGTATAACCTACTACACACCTAGACCATATGGTACTAATCTTATGGGGCGACCATCATATATGTGGTCCATTGTTGACCGTAATGCTGTTTTGTGGCGCATGACTGTAGTATTTAATTTGAGTTTGCAAAAGCTCCATGAAGTAGATGTTTGTATTCCCATTCTTACGACTGGGAAAAGCAAAAGGCAGAGATGTTAAATGATTTTAGACTCAAACTCCATTCGCTGCTCTCTAAAATTATTTGAAAATAAAATACTTTTGCTTTAAATATCATTCCTATTAATTTTGTTTGTTAAAAAATTTATTAAGAACCTATGGAGGGGATTCTAAAATTCTCCCTGCATTTATTGAAATAGCGAAATGACATACAAATTTTTTTTTTACCTATTATTATCAGAATATTTTATTACCACAGGAAGTTCAAAGATATCACTTTTTCCCCAATTTAAAGCCTATGATATTTTTTTCTGCCCAAATCCCCAGTGCATGGTTGTATATCCTAGTAGTAAGTCCTTCTAGTTCTTCTGTGTGAGCCGCCACCACAGCATGGCAACTGACAGATGGGTCATGTGGTTCCACAACCAGGAAACGAACCCTGGCTGCTGAAGCAGTAACAACACTGAACCCTAACCACGAGGCCATCAGGGCTGGCTCGAAAGCTTATGAATTTTTTTACATCAAAAGAATAAATCATTAATAAACACAAGGACATAGAAAAGTACTTCATTCATACGTTCTTAAAGGAGAAACTAAATATTTCTGTCATTTACCACTTTAATCGAAATGTCAAACAATTTAATAAGGAGAAATTCCTAACATAATTTTTAAAATGCATGTTGAACCTTGGAGAAGATTTCTAGCCTTGACTCATGTACCAAAAAAAAAATCATATGGGGCTTAAGGGTTTATATTGGATTCTAGTTCAAATTTTATTTTATGCTTATTGTATAATCTAAAATCATTAGAAATAGTTCATTCAGAAATGGTTAAATGAAATACGGTGGATAAAAAATGAGCAGAAGACAACTTTGGAGAAAAGAGAGGAGCAGAGGCTTAGAAAAGGCTACTTTTATAAATGATTGGAAGGCAAGGGACTCCTGGTATATTAGTTTTTTCTGAGTTAACAGATTTATATTAGAGACTATTTTAAATACCCATCTCTGTTTGGAGGATAATCCTCGTTCATTTGGTTGATGCCAGGCTGAATCACAGGGCTATTGCAGTCACGTAAGTAGGACAGACACTTAGGATCAAAAGTCAGTGAGTCCTCCACTTGGTTGATACCAAGCTGAGTTGAGAGCTTTCATAGTTTCTGGTCATTGAGGGAATCCAAGATCTGGAAGATCAAAAATGATGGGAATCAGGTCTTGCTTGATAAATTAGACTGGAGTCTGGAATACATAAAGTTAGTGATGCAAGACAAACATAACAGAAAAATGAAAACAATGAGAATGCAGGAGAGTTTAAGAGGCTGAACAGGTTTATCATCTGTGATTTCAAAGAGAACCGTGTGGTACAGCTGCCTTGGAGGCTTGTGGAGGAGCCATACAACAAAGCTCTCTATGTTAATGTAGATATTGTGTACATTACTCTAGGAGAGTTTCTCACCACACCTTTCCTTGTTGAAATTGTATTATAAACTGAAATGCCTGACCTTCTAACTGCTTTACGTAAAACAGAAGTAGTAATGCATGTCCTCTGGGATGGGCCCACTAAGATTATCAAAGGGGATGTTAGTCCATTGTAATGCAAGATCCACTTTGAATGTATTACAGCCTTTAAGAGACTTGTTGCTTTATAAATCTGGGTTTCATTAACTACTGACATATTTATATCATTTAAAAATATTTTTTATTCATAGAATAGTGTCCAGAAATACTTGTGCATTTTTTTAATTTATGTACAAGAATGCACACACTCATAGTATTTGCATATTAAGAACCATTTATGTTGGTCACAATTGGTTTGTTTCTTATATGTACATTATTTCTTTTTATCTTCGCATACTCTATGCCCTCACAATACCACAGATGATAAAGTGTTAAAATTATAGCATTTGGCATGTAATACATTAAATGTGAGGATTTTATAAACATTTGGAAACCAGAATGTGAATCAGGAAATCCTTTATGTGCTCTTTACTAATGGGTATTACTAAGTTTAAACTTTATTGCATATATTGAATTGTCTTTTTTCTTTATACAAGTCATCTTGTTTATACCATTTAAACGTTTTCCTTATGTTAATTGAAGAAATGTTAACAGTTCTGGAAGGGAAGAAGAAATGTTTCTCCACGGTAAAAAAAAAATTAACCCACAGATAATTTCTGCTGGTTCTAATGGCTCTTCCCCAGCTCTTTTGGTCAATGTGACATTCTGTTCGACAGTAGCCTTCAGTGTAGCACTGCCAGAGAAAGCTAGCCTGGGCATGCACCAGCCAAATATTCTTCCACGTCCTCACACGCTGAGTAAATCTTTGCTTACTGGCAGCCTTGCCCACTGGTTGGAGCACTTGACTGGAAAGGAGAAACAGATATAGACGTGAAAACGGGCTAGGGTGAAAGAGGAGAAATGGAAAAGTTCAGGACAAAACAAGGGAAAAGGATTGAAGAATTCTTTTCCATAAAAATAAAAAATTAAAATTTTTAGGATGATCAATCAAAATGAGAAATGTTCATATGTAATTCATAGCCACCCAACTATTGCTTCCAACACAATACAATGAAAAAATTGTTGAGATAAAAATCTCCATAGTATTGATCTCTTACAAGTTCTTTACACTTAGAAGAAGCACAGTTCTTACAGGAGCGAGAAGAAGGTTTACATCCAGGGAAACACGCCGCCGTAATAGACAAGGAAGTCCTGTCTTTGTTCTCATTATTTTTGAGTCAAAATTTAATGGTTATGCTGTCATCCTTCTGAGTCTTCTTTGGATGTATACAGATAAATATAGGCTGGCCATCATTTTCATTTATTTCTGTAGAAGAAACAAGTTGCTTATTTCACTTTGCTAAAAATTGTCAGAGATCCAGCTCTTAGTTTCATTGATGCTTTCTATTGTTTTTTTTAGCCTCTATTTCATTTATTTTGGCTCTGGTTTTTATTATTTCCTTCCTTCTACTAACTTTGAGCTTTGTTTGTTCTTTTTCTAGTTCTTTTAGGTATAGTGTTAGATTGTTTATTTGAGATATAAACAGACATTTTTTCCAAAGAAGATATACAGATGCCAACAGGCACATTAAAAAATTTTTACCATCACTAATTATTAGGGAAATGCAAATCAAAACTACAGTGAAGTATCACCTCACACCTGTCAGAATGGCTATTATTGAAAAGACAAGAAATAACAGGTGTTGGAGAAGATGTGGAGAAAAAGGAACTCTCGTACACTGCTGGTGGGAATGCATACACAAGCATATACCAGTGGGAAACTGGTACAGCCACTATAAAAAAAAACAGTGCTGGGAGTCCTCAAAAGATTATAAATAGAAATACCATATGATCCAGCTATTCCGCTTCTGGGTATTTATCCAAAGAACATGAAAACAGTAATTCAGAAGGATATATGCACCCCTGTATGTTCATTGCAACATTATTCACAATAGTCAAGACTTAGAAGCAACCCAAGTGCCCGTCAATGGATGAATGGATAAAGAAGATGCAGTATATATATGCAATGGAATACTACTCAGCCATAAAAAAGATGAAATTGTGCCCTTTGGAGCAACATAGGTAGATTTTGAGGGTATTATGTTAAGTGAAATAAACCAGACAGAGAAAGACAAGTATTGTATGATTTCACTTATATGTAGAAGATAAACAAACAAACACACACATAGATAAGGAGAACAGATTGGTGGTTACCAGAAGGGAAGGGGCGGGGGGGTGGGCGACAGAGATAAAGGGACACCTATGTATGGCAATGGGTGGAAACTAGACTTTTGGTGGTGAACACAATGCAGTGTATACACAAGCTGAAATATAATGATGTACACCTGAAATTTACACAATGTTATAAACCAGTATGACCTTGATTAAAAAAATGTGTCAGACTGAGAGGACTTGGTAGTTGAGCAGACATTGGAAAACATTTTTTTTCTATTTCCAAAATCCTGACACTCACAAAATAAATTTTTTTAAAAAGTATTCATTTAAAAATAAAGATTTAAATTTGTCTGCATTAAGAATATTTAATTATAGGGTAATAAACTAAGTAAAGCATAATTGAATTCCTAAGAATAATATAACCATAGCTAACATAACACAAATATTTTTTTTAACTTTTTATTAAGATTATGATAGTTTACAACCTTGTGAAATTTCAGTTGTACATTATTGTTAGTCATGTTGTAGGTGCACTACTTCACCCTTTGTGCCCTCCCCCCACACCACCCCCATTCCCCTGGTAACCACCAATCAGTTCTCTTTGTTTATAGGTTTAACTCCCATCTATAAGTGGAGTCATACAGAGTTCATCTTTCTCTGTCTGGCTTATTTCACTTAACATAATTCCCTCAAGGGTCCATCCATGTTGTTGTGAATGGGATGCTTTTATCCTTTTTTATGGCTGAGTAGTATTCCATTGTATGTATATACCATATCTTCTTTATCCAGTCATCAGTTGATGGGCACTTAGGTTGCTTCCCCGTCTTGGCTATTGTAAATAATGCTGTGGTGAACATAGGGGTGCATGGGACTTTTGGAATTGCTGATTTCAAGTTCTTTGGATAGATACCCAGTAGTGGGATGGCTGGGTCATATCGTATTTCTATTTTTAATTTTTTGAGAAATCTCCATACTGCATAACACAAATATTTTAATGATAAATAAAATTTATTGAGTGTTTGTTATGTTCCAGGTGCATATAATTTCTCCTATACCTTATACACTGAAATGGATAAAACCTAAAAGTTTTCATTATTGAAAAGATGACAGTGAGGATCAGGAACAAATCAGTCCTTGGAAGAAAAATATGTTTTCAAGAACACCACTGAAAATAGCTACAAATACAGATTAAAATATTTAGGATTGTTAATGCCATCATGCTTCCTGTCCTACAGCCATTTTTAAGTGAACTCCTTTCATAGGTAGAATGTATCCAGGTAATTGAATTTGTGTCAGGATAGAACAACAAACCACTGTGTCTCACAGTATCAACAGATGACTGCACGTCTATGAATAGGAAAGATATGAAAGCTTTCTAATAACTCTTAACTCAGACTTGTCCAGGAGAGGATAGATATGTTAATTTTCATAAGCATCAGGTGTTCAAGGAAAAGTGCAGATATCTTAGAAGAGCTGGGTGTGTCATGTGAAGGGTTAAAACAAGGCAAAATATTACAAGAAGAAATTAGGATTAATAGAACAAGAAGGCATAAAATAAAAGGATGTCCATGATGTAGGTGAGTTGCATTGAAGGCAGGACAGACATAGAAAGCAAATGAGAGTAATGGCACAGGTACCAAGGGGTTAAAGATCATGGTCTGAAATTGGGTAGCTGGGAGATCAATGAATCTGTGGTCACTAATAGTAAGATCGATGTAGCTGGAGAATGAATGAGTCGAGAGATCAAATTAAGGAACTGTCCCTCTGCAGCAAGATAATATAAAATAATAGAAACCATACAGGGAATGCTAAGAGAAAGTAAGGCCAGAAATAGACGTATGTAGATAAATCCACACAGAAGCTTCAGAAAGAGAGAAAAATAACAGTAGAAAATATTTGAAGAAATGATTAATATGAAGTTTCCCAGGATTGAAAAAAAGATGAAAGACTTGAGGTTGCAAGTATTCAGAGAGTACAAAACAAGAGAGAGAAAAATTGTACCTAGTGTAGTGAATTTTGAGAATATCAAAGTCAAAGAGAAAATTCTAAATGTTTTCAGAGAGAAAGAAAAGACCTACAAGAGAATAAATTTCAGATGAATATCAGGCATTTCAGTAGCACCACTGCATGCAAAATATCAAAGGGAAGACTGTGTCTCAATTTCTTACAAAACTAAACATACTCTTGCCATGACTCAACAGTCACACTCCTTGGTATTTACCAGAATGAGCTGAAAACTTATGTCCACACAAAAACCTGCACATGGATGTTTATAGCAGAATTGCCAAAACTTGGAAGAAACCAAGATGTCCTTCAGTAGATGAATAGGTAAATAAATTATATACATCCAGACAAAGGAATATTATTCAGTGCTAAGGAATCGATGAGAAAAGAATGGATTGTTTAGTAGAAGATGGTAGGAGGACTGATTTACAATGTGAAGAAAATGAAAAATGCATTTCAACCTAACGCAACATTCACAAGTGAATGTCAGATGAATACATGTCAGAGTCCTAAATATGAAAGGTAAAATATTAAAGATAATAAAACTAAAGGAGAGAACTTATCTTTGCAAGCTGGAAGGGAAAAGGGCTTCTTAAAACCTTAAAATCACAAACAAAATTGATTATTTTAATCATACCTAAATTAACATTTTTATTTAAAAAGGAATACCATGGGAAAAAACTGATAACTATCAGAATGAGAGAAATTATTTTCAATGTGTAGAATCTGTAAGGGATAACTATCTAGAACACACAAGAATCCTTACAAAAATTATATAAAATACGACAATCCCAATGGAAAAAACAGGCAAAAGATTGAGAGAATTTACGAAAGAGGAAATCCAAATGGCCAAGAAAAATATGAAGACACACTCTGACTCGTAAGTGAGAAATACGTATTACAACAATGCTGAGCTATCACCTTACAGCTATTGGACTGGAAAAAAAGGAAAACTGGAAAATGGCGAGCGGGCAAGAATGGGGATAAGGGACCTCTAGTGGTGCAAAGACTGCCTTCTGTAGAGCAATCTGGCAGTGCTTAGTTAAAATATGTATATGTCTACCTTAGCCATCCATTCACCCTGAGAGATTGTAACTTGCCCATTTAGAGTTGGGGTGCTGGTTGTCCTAATTTGGTAAGCCTTATGAATTAAGGGACATTGCATGTTTTCCATTGGGTGTTTACTCAACTTCTTTTTGCTTTCTTTCTCCCTGTCTTTCCACCCTGCCTCACCCCAATAAGACGTGCAACTGCTACATTCATTTATTTTGCTTTAATGGAATATTAATGTTAAATCTTTGTTAGGAGAATATTGTAAGTGCGTGGTACAAAACAAACCTGGTCAGTGGTAACGTGACCTTGTTGCTTGGTTTCAGATTAAAAACCATTTATTTAAGGTAAGTAAGATCATGTGAAAACTATTTCCAAAATAAGAGAGGCTGCAAAAATCTCAGTTTCTCTTTAGATTCAGCAATGTATGGAACTATGTGCCATTCCTGTTCTGGAGATTGAGAGGCTAAAACCTGTAGTGGTTGTTTGTAGTTTGCTCTGATAAGTATAAATGAGCAGAGTAGACTGAGTTCTTAGATTCTTGCATCATGTAAGTTTATAGTCATTATAACAAGAAGTCATATGGTTTTTAAAAGAAAGAGAAAAATATGGGGCCGCAGACCCTATATTGATGTTGATGTTACTCCTACTTGATGTTGATCCTACTTTTAAGAATAGTATAGAGGCGGGGCCGCTCCAGGGCAGAGTAGTTCTCCCCCCGCTACTTCGTTCAAGGACCGGGGTTCCTGCTGTGTTCTTGTTGCTTTGCTCTCTTCTTGGATGTTTTCCCCATCTGTATAGTGAGATCTATGTCACTGCTATGAACACATTGCAGCCCATCTGAAGAGGAAGGGACAATGAGTAGGATAAGTCTTTCAAATGATGATAACTAGGACATTTTCCCCATTACTTTTGTTCACCTCCCATTAGTCTGGATGTTCTCACATAGTCACCCCTAACCTCATGGAAACTGGGAAATGTAGTGTTTATCTGGATGGCCATATACCTGGCTAAATCTCTCTATTATGTGTGGCAGAGACTGGCCAGCTGTTCAGCAAACCCAGTTCCTAATTTTAATTCACTATGGAAAAGGGGAAAACAGATTGTAGATGTGGGGCAACTAGTATCTGAAATTCCTTACATTATTCACTGTCAGATTGAATATAAAAGCAAATTCAAAGCACCTGTAAGAAACCCACTTTAAATGTACACAAATCTATTAAAGGTAAATGGATGGAAAATGACACTTCATGAATACACTAATCAAAATATAGCCAGAATGGCTACATTAATATCTGATAAAGTAAACTTTAGAACAAGGAATATCAGTATTCATATAGTATGAAAAAGACATTTCATACTGATAAAGGGACCAATTCTTGAAGAGATAATAGAAATCCTAAATGTGTACTCAACTAATTCATTTTGAGTTGATTTTTGTGTATGGTGTGAGATAAAGGATCCAATTTTATTTTTCTGAATCTGGATATCTAGATTTCCCAACACCCTTTATTGAAGAGACTGTCCTTTCTCCTTTGTGTGTTCTTGGCACCGTTCAAAGATTGACTGTAAATGTGTGGATTTATGTTTGTCCTCTATTTTCTTTTACATTGGTCTATATGTCTGTTTTTATGCCAGTACAATGGGGTTTTGATTACTAAAGCTTTGTAGTATATTTTGAAATCAATGTGATGCCTCCAGCTTTGTTCTTTTTGCTCAAGATTGCTTTGGCTATAATGAGGGATAAAAGGCATATGATCATCTCAATAGATGCAGAAGAAGAATTTCACAAAATGTGATAAAAACTCTCAACACATTGAAAACTCTCAGGTATAGAAGAAATGTACCTCAACATAATAAAAGCCATTTATGACAAGCCCACAACTAACATCATACTCAAGGGTAAACAGCTGAAAGATTTTCCTCTAAGATTAGGAACAAGACAAGGCTGCCCACTCTCACCAATTCTATTCAAGATAGTCCTAGAATGTCCTGGTCAGAGCAATCAAGCAAGAAAAAGAAATAAAAGGCATTCAAATCAGAAAGGAAGAAGTGAAATTGTCTGTGTTTACAGATGACATATCATATATGTAGAACATTCTAAAGACTCCACCAAAAAACTCTGAGAACTAATAAACGAATTTAGTAGACTTGTAAGATACAAAATCAACACACAAAAATCACTCACGTTTCTATGCGCTACCAATGAACTATTGAAAAAGAAATTAAGAAAACAATCCCATTTACAGTAGCATCCAAAAAAAAAAATACTTATGAGTAAATTTAACCATGGAGATGAAAGATCTATATACACTGTAAACTTAAAACATTGATGAAAGAAATTGAAGAAGACACAAAGAAATGGAAAGATGTCCTGTGTTCATGGGTTAGAAGAATCAATTTCCTCTTAATCACTTTTTCCAGCTACCCTGATAAAGAAATTGAAAGAAAATAGTGTTTGAACTAGGCTGCTTTGTTTTTGATGGTCTTTAACCACTGGACATTTCCTTTTCTTGTCTTATTTCTTAGAACATGATTTAAAAACTCTCTTTTATGTAGGGAGTTTTAAAAGTTAATCTTAAGTGATCCTGTGTTCAGTTTTATTCACAATATTCTTATATGTTCATGATTTTTTCCCCCAGTTTATCATGGTTTAAAGATCCTTCTTTCTATCTTTCGAATACATTGAACAACATCTTTATTTATCTTAATTTTCTGGCTCTCTCAATTGTCAACCTGCAGTGACATTTTTTTACAAGAAAATTCACTTTCTGAACAAAATTGATGAAACTAAGATGAATGATTATTCAAATATTGAAACTGTAGAGTATGGGGTGCCCCAAAGCCTCTCTTTTAAAAATTAGGGGAGGGGAACACTTTGGCAGGAAAGCCCCATGCAAAGCAATTCTTTCTTCCTGGAAAACTGTGGGTATTAGCAATTTTGATGTTTTCATTAGTTGAAAGAAAATACCAAAGTCATCCTTCTGTGGTTTTGTCTTTTTTAACTTGAATCTGAGTTTCCATTTTTCTGGGCAGCAGTTTCTTGCTCCTCAGTCCTTTATACTGGCAGAACGCTAGGCCTCTGAAGAAAATTTTGAATGAAACTTCTTGAGTATTAGATAACCAGAGGGCAGGTAATCCTGTTACTAAACTAATTCATGAGTGGTTCTTTTGAACTGTATACCTGGCCCCTCAGGGCAGTGTTATCCACAATGCCAAGCAGTTTTACTAAGATCCGTTATATCACTTCCTTGCTTAAAACTCTAAGGCTCTCTATTGCCTGTGGGGTGTTCCAAGCTCCTTCTTAATCCATGTAACGCTTTCTGTCTCCATGAAATGGGTTCTTCTCTCCAGTTAGCCTCATTATTTACAACTCTGACCTCAGAATTTATGGTCCAACTACACCAACTCAGGTACCTCTCCACAATTTACATGATGATTTTTTTTCTGCTTGTTGGTTTAGGAAGGTTTCCTCACTGCAATAAAAAAACCCTATATTAATTGAAGTCATCCATTTCAATCCACAGGATATTTGAATAAACTAGGCTCAAGCCCACAGATCTATACTCTGCTTCTGTATGTGTAAGCTGGGGGCAGTATTTCAGTCTTTTCACTTAGATTGCTGTACATTCCCAGGGTCTTATTTTTTATGTTGACTCTGGATCCCAGTTCCTGGTCCTGTTGAATCCTCAGTTTCACTCATGTCTCACTTCCTGGGTCTGTTCTCTTCTCTTTGCTCTGTACCAGTACAGATGTAGAAAAAAATCACTTTACTTGAGTTTCCTAAAACCCAAGTATTTGTATGTAAAGGAGGCCTTATCTTAGTCTAGGGTAATGAAAAGCATTTAAATTGATACAACAAAAATGATTCAAAATTGATTGTGTTTCTATTATTTAATAGTCCTTAGTATCCTATCACTTGAACTTCCCAGTGTGTATCTTTTCCCCACGGACTTCAACACCAGCCATGTTGCTTTACACTTTCCCACCTTCTTATTTCTTCAATACCTTTCCTGGGCCCTCTACTCCACCAGGAGACTCGAATCCTCTCCCCTTAGGATGTAAAGTGATTTCCACATAAGACTCAGAATGGCTTCTCATGAGTTAATTTAGTTAAACAAACGGACTTAGAGTTTTAAAGTTTAGACTCATTTTTTCCCCTTCCCTCAACAAATCTCTGTGTATCAAAGTATAAACCTGTATATTCCATTTGCTATGAATTAGGCTAGCTCACATAGAAGCACAGAGGAGAAACAGTACATTTAGGATTTAAAATAACTATCTCTCTCCTTTCTACCCACCCTTAAACATATACCCTTGCGCTCTAAGCACGCATTCTGACACACCTCTCAGCGTGGTGGAAAGCTCCCTGAAGGCAGGGTGTTCTGTCTGTTTTGTTCACCGTATTTCAAGTGCTCGAATATTGTCTGATGTATAGTGGGAATTAATACGTATTTTTAATTACGTTAAATTTTGGCTAGTTGCTGCATTTTTCTGGAAGTTTTTGCTTCTTGAAGTCATCCCAATGCTTGAGTTTTTTAATTTTTTTATTTTTTTCCTTTTTCTCCCCAAAGCCCCCCGGTACATAGTTGTATATTCTTCGTTGTGGGTCCTTCTAGTTGTGGCATGTGGGGCACCGCCTCAGCGTGGTTTGATGAGCAGTGCCATGTCCGTGCCCAGGATTCAAACTGACGAAACACTGGGCCGCCTGCAACAGAGCGCGTGAACTTAATCACTCGGCCACAGGGCCAGCCCCCCAATGCTTGAGTTTAATGGCAGTTTAATTGTATTAATTAATATCATCTTTTATTTATATAGTACTTTAGAGTTCTCAAAGCACTCTGATGTAAATTCATTTTGTTTAATCCTTACATGGACTTCGTGGAGAAGATAGAATAGATAATATTATTCTTGTTTTGCAGATAAGGACACTGAGAAACAAAGATCTTATTGTTTTTCTAAACTAGTAAGTTGGACTCCAAATTTTGATTCATGTCTTTGTTTAGTATTTTATTTTTTCTTGAGAAAGATTGGCCCTGAGCTAACATCCGTGCCAGTCTTCCTCTAGTTTATATGTGGCGCACCACCACAGCATGGCTTGATCAGTGGTGTGTATGTCTGCGCCCTGGATCTGAACCCGCTACCCCTGGGCTGCTGCTGGACGGAGCATGTGAACTTCACTATGCCACCGAGCTGGCCCCTATTTAGTATTTTTTCTAACAATAAAGGGTATATGCAAATGCATTTTTTGTTAGATTGGAATGTCTGATTTTTGCCTGTAAATTACTCTGGTGGATGAGGAAATTATCAACAATGCTATTTTATAAAAGCACACATCAAAGCAGGGATGCTCTTTTCAATTAATATTTTTAAATGGAACTTTTCTGAGGTTACCAATTTTTAAAAATTTATTGATGTGGAAGTCACATAACCTAAAAATTAACCATTTTAAAATGAATAATTCAGTGGCATTTAATACAATCATAACGTTGTGCAACCACCTATCTAGTTCCAAAACATTTTCATCACCCCTAAATAAAATCCTATGCACATTAAACTGTTTCTCCCCATTCTCCCTTATCCCTAGCCCTTGGCAACCACCAGTCTTCTTTCTGTCCCTATGAATTTACCCAGCCTGGATAGTTCATATAAATGGAATCATACAATACGTGACCCTTATGTTTGGCTTCTTTCACTTAGCATAATATTTTATAATGTTTTCAGGGTTCATCCATGGTGTAGCATGTGTCAGCATTTCATTCTTTTTCATGGCTGAATAATTGTCCATTGCATATATATACCACAATTTGTTTATCCATGTAGCCATTGAGGGACACTGGGGCTGTTTCCACCTTTTGGCTATTTTGATAGTGATGTGATGGACATATGTGTGTATGTGTTTGTTTGAGTCCCTGTTTTCAATTATTTTGGGTACATGTATACCTAGGAGTAGAGTTTGTGGGTCACATCATAATTCTCTATCTAACATTTTGAGTAACTGCCAAAGTGTTTTCTACCACAGCTGACCCATTGTACACTCCCACCAGGGATGTACAGGTGTTCCAGTTTCTCATGTCCTTGCCAGTCCTGGCTATTTTTCGCTTTTCTGATTATAGCCATTCTAGTGAGTGTGAAGTGATACCTCATGGGGTTTTAATTTTTTTTCCCTACTGATCAGTGATGCTAAGCGTCTTTTTATATGTTTGTTGGTTATTAGTATATCTTCTTTGAAAAAAATGTCTATTCAACTCTTTTGCCCATATTTTAATTGGGTTGTGTACCTTGTGCTTGTTGAGTTGTAAGAATTCTTTATATATACTGGATGCTAGGCAGTTATCGGATACATGATTTGCAAATACTTTCTCCCATTCTGTAGATTGACTTTTCACTTTCCTGTTAATGTCTTCTGATGCACAAAAGCTTTTAATTTCAATTAAGTTCAATTTGTCTATTCTTTGTTTTGTTGTTCATGCTTTTGGTGATATATATAAGTATATATATAAATATATACATATGCATATATGATGAAAAACAAAAATATATATATGTATTCTAAAGTCAAGCACACTAGCTTTCACAGGTGTATGTGTCTGTGTGTGTGAGTTTTCTGTTTTATAGAAGCATTTATTGTGTATTATTATGTAATAGGCACCATCCTAGTCCCTATAAATACAGAAAAGTTCCTTACTCTTTTTGAGCTCTTTTTCTAATGATAGAAGGCAAAGAAGAAATATATTGACAAAAATATCTAAACTATATAAGAAGAAATAATATATATGGGAAATGTTTGATACATGTTTTAAAAACAAAATTCAAAATGAAACTCATTTGGTCTCATTTTGAGGGAGAAGCTTGCAGGCCCCCAATTCAAGCCACAGTCTAGCAAACTTGGTGGTTAGTGGCTTTCAATACATAACTTGTTTTTTGCATCAACTTCTTATAACTGAATTGAAACTAAGTAGCTGGCAGAGCTAAGGTGTGACATTATCACAAGCACAATGGCAACAGCGTTATTTTGTGTTTCATCGCAGCGGCTCGTACTTCTGGCCAAGGGAGTGATATGTGCCTACTTAGAACTGAATCATCTTTTGTCAAACTAGGAAAGAAAGCACTGGTGCAGCCAGGAGTTCCTCCGGGCAGACGTCATTTGGGTTCTCTAATTTAATAGGGTGCAAATAGATCCTAAAATTAAAAACCCAGTTCTCTGTTTATTTCTTCTGTTTGGGAAGCAGTCAATAAACTCCACAAAACATGAGTTCTGTGCTATGTTTCCAATGTCAGCTGGTCCTGTAGCCAACTTTTGCTTGCTATGAAAGGATTCCATTGACTTGCACCAACCAAAAACACAGGAGACTGACTATCCAGGAACCCCACTTTATTTTCAGTTATGGCTTCTTCTGTTTCCATATTTAAAAACAAAAAGTCTTTCTTACCTCTGGTTTTCCAGTTTAACCAGGTCTTCAATTTTACTAACAATAATGTGTTTATATGGTGTTTCAACCCAAAGGAAGCCCCAATTCCTTATGTGAATATATACATAGTCTTTCCTTCTTTTTACCTTCTCATCCCCCAACCCTATCCACACAAATCACGTCATTCATGAAATATGACCTCTCAAGGGTAGAGTATGGTTGATGCTGAAACAACATATAAAATTGGATAATATGACTGACTTGGTATGGGCTTCTGAAAGACCAATGGGCAGGAAAAAAGGAAAGAAAGAAAAATCCATTGGAATTAGAACAAGGCAAGGAACTAAAAAGAAAAATCTATTTTCTAGTTTAGGATTCAAAGAGGAATTATTAGCTAAGGATTAAAAATAAGAATGAAAAGAGGAAATAGTCTCATTAACTGGCATAAATAGCATAAAAACTATACTTTTGTAACTGTGGCAGGCAATATAAAATTTGAGGAAAATATATTTCAATTATGAACTGTTTCCTGGAACTTTAGATTAAGTAGATAGATAATGTGTCCTATGGCTGCCAAAGGAGTTGAATTTGATTCTGATTGGAATTCTAGAAATGTGAAGGAAAGCAATTAGTAAGAGAGGTAATGAAAATTCAACAAAGCAACTTTTAATAACAAGGAATTATACTGGATTCCTAATTATAACACTGATTTTTGAATTTGTGTAGTGAAGGCATTAAAATAAACACAGACCCTTCTGGCAATTTTTGGAATAAAGATTCTCAGACAGGGCCCAACACAGAGATACACAGGCGTGTGTGCACATACATGCACACACAGATGTCAAGCAAACACTCTCCTTAAACAGTGAGAAAGCCACAAGGAGAGATTATTCCTGTACATTCCTCCTTGCTCAACAGTAAGCACAACAATAAAATGTAACTGCTACAAAAGTAACAAAGGGGAAAAAGAAATTTAGATTTATCTTCCTAAGTACAACTTCAGTTACATCCAAATGCTTGTCAAAAACGTCAGCGACTACTTAGTGTAAATCAAAATGAATAAAACGTTTTCATGCTAGCAATTAAGCTTCCTCATATTATGGCATAATTTATTTTTCTTGTGTGATCTCCCACTCTTCTTGACTCCCTTCGTGCCATTAAAAAGAAAAAAAATCTTACCCTGCATGCTACGAAACCAAATGGCAGTTCTACTCACCTTATGTGCTTTTTTTTTTTTGGAGGAAGATTAGCGCTGAGCTAACATCTGCTGCCAATCCTCCTCTTTTTGCTGAGGAAGACTGGCCCTGAGCTACCATTCATGCCCATCTTCCTCTACTTTCTATCTGGGATGCCTACCACAGCATGGCATGCCAAGCGGTGCCATGTCCACACCCGGGATCCGAACTGTTGAACCCCGGGCCGCCGAAGCAGAACATGTAAACTTAATTGCTGCTCCACCGGGCTGGCCCTTACACGCTTTGTTTTTAATAAGTTGCTCTGTCTCACAATTCAGTTTCGCATCTGGTATCTATTTTGTTATGCCTCAGCTAAAATTTTTATTTAGCATTTTAACATTAACATTTCAGAAAGTCACAGACCCACAGCATCTTAGTTCTTTATGTGTACTCAAGAGCTTAGAGGGCATTAAGTTCAGCTCTCTTATAGGTGAAGTAAAGTCCAGAGAGGGCAAATACTTTCCCAAGATCACACAGTAAATTAGGGCAGCTGTGATTTATCAAGTGTCTAATGTAACGTATACGTATGTGTGCTTACGTGAAGATTTGTATTCTCTGAACTGGATATAATGAATTTTGTATATTTAATTTTGTATAATTTTTAGTAATAATTTTAATTATTTTATTATTAAACTATTAATAATTTTAATAATTTTTATAAATAATTTTGTATATTTAATGAAGGCAATGAGTATTTTTTCTTCTTTAGACTCCTGTATTTTTTACATTTTCTATCACAGAAATGTTATTACTTTTTGATTCGAAAAATAGAAGCTTTAAAATGATTTTTCTTTTTCTATAATATGAGAGAAATAGCTAATAGGAACATAAAAGCTTGTTTACTGATGAAAGACATCAATTATTTTTAGACACTCTTCTTGAGTGTGGGTATTTTCAAAACCTGTGTGTTCTTAGCTTTGGGTCAGGCAGGGATCTTACAGTAGGCCAACAAAAATAGGGGAAATCATCTGTTTCCCTAGCCCAGGAAGAGACTCACATGGTGCAGGGTTGACTCCCATAGAAGTGTCAAAAAGTCCAAATCATAGTGTTGGCAGGACTGTGGTGAGCTCCTGTCTGAACAGCGCTGAGACCGATAGCCACTTGTTCCTAACTTTGTTGAGCGTAGCAGGAGTTAGGAGCCGTGGTGATACTAATATAATGCACTTAACTCGGTCCTGACTCCAGGTAAGTCTGGGTTAAAGCAGGCCCCACACCATGACTTAGAGGAGAGACAGGCAGTAGAGTACATCTTAGGAAAGGGAAAACTGTCGTAAAAGTGAAATGGTGACATGATAGAAAACACGGAGATGACTAGCACCGCTCTCCCTGCCCTTTCCTTCCTCCTTAACCCAACCCCTCAGTCAGTGCAAATCGTGGATTTAGGGCAGGCCTCCAACCCCAGAGGGCAGAGCAGTCCAAAGGTTTGGACAAACATTGAGAGGTGTGGGGACAGAGAAGGATTTGGAGGCCTGCAACCGTGGCAGGAAAATCCAGGTCAGGGAGCCACACCAACCTTGCCAGGTGGTAGGCTTCGGTGCCAGACCTCACCTGTTGGAGAACATGCAAGTCCTTTTGTACTGGCAGGCTGGGTTATTTTGGTTTATGTCCCGAGCAAGGCTTTGCCTGCAGGTTGAAGAACTTCAGTTCTTGTATTTTGACAAAAATGAGAAGATAAGGCCTACTGATACGACGGGATTGTTTCTTAAATGCAAAGGCAGGTTACCCAGTGACTAAGTCGATATTGTTTCACTGTTATATAAAGAGAAGTGAACGTTTGAGATGAAAGGTCTTTCTTAAAGTTGTCTTTTATTCAGTTCATGTTGTGTACATCTCTATAGTATATAATGTACATATGCATATACATAAACATATAATATACATATACAAGTGTTGAAATATAAATTCACCGAAAAGCACTTGTCTCTAGGCACAGTTGTTTCTGTTTGAAGAACTAAAAGAAATAGTTACTAAAACTATTGTTTTTGACCTGGTAAAAAGCTTTCAATCTGAGGAGTGTTATAAGCAAAATCATATTGAATGTGCTATCACAGGCAACATTAAATAGCTAATATTTCTACGTTTCTAACATGTATTATGCACATTTGTGCATATTAGCCTATTAAATCTTTGCAAGTATCCTGAGGGTCATTTTTAGTGTAGTCACTTCACAAGTGAGGAAACTGAAATTTAAAGAGATTGTCAGGAATGTACAGCCAGTTTATCTTGCATTTTGAACTTCAAGCAAGTTCTCTTGCCTCTAAATAACAACTTAACATAAAAAAAAAAATCGATCTTTCTAGATATACGACCCTTCCTAGCTAATGCCTTCTTTCCTATTCCAGATAGAAGCGTCCATTAAAAAAATCAATAGGTGGAAACATTTTTTAGTAAATACAAGTATATTTCCATCTTCGCTTGGTTCCTAAAACTCAAACAGGTTATTCAAGGAAGACAAATTTAACCTGAACGTGCTCAAGCTTCACCAAATTGTGGGTACAAATGAGCCTCTATACGCACAATTTCCTTGTTCATTATCCCTTTAGTTTACACAGCTTCTGAGTCATCAGCCTCCATCAAAACATTTCCGAGATGTCCCAGAAATATATTCAGGAACAAAGCCCTGCATACTTGGTGCCGCGAGAATTCTCTCCTCGGAGCCAAAGCCGTGCTGTGCGCTGCTCAGAGGTGAAGGCAGTTCTCGTCCTCCTGCCCTCATTCTCAGGGTGGGCTCGGCCTACATCACCCTGCATACATTTCTACAGTAGCATGTTTTGTGCTTTTGTAAATGTGAGCTAGGGTCTTAATGCCATCCTAAACAGTGATGTATATTGAGAAGAATGTCACACCTAAAGTCAGAATATCCGGGTCAATTTGCAACATTTTCCCTGGGGGATTTTAAGCAAGATAGTTTATCTCTGAGCCTCAATTTATTCATCTTTAAAATTGGAGTAGTAATAATGCCAATCACAGGAGATAATTTGGGGATTTAAAAGAGACAGCGAATGTGACAGAACGTGGATCCTGTACACTTTAATGTAGGTTTATTGCATTAGATGGGCCTTTTTTGGTTTCGAGTGGCAAAACACCTTTCATCCTGACTGAAATAAACTGGAATGCGTTGTACGTCTAAATGCAGCAATCTTGCCTTGACTCTGTTTCTCCGTGTGTCTTGCCTCTCTTCTTAGCCGTGTTCTGCTGCTTTGCATGTGCTCTCCCCACACAGAGGACACGGTAGTAGCTGACAGGCTTACAGCTTGAGATCTAAAAGGAAGAAGGACCCTCTGTCACCCTGTGTTTAGGTGGAACATTTCAAGAAAACGTTCTGATCGGCTCTAGTTGAATTACCTGTCCAATTCTTGGGCTGATTTCTGTACACAGCCTGGGTCACATGGCTGTGGTTAAGGGAAAGCATCCCAGAATCCATGGGCTGAGGGAAGGGCAGTTTTGCTCCGGAAAGTGGAGCGCTGAGCAGAGAAGAGACAGTTGCCCACTATAACTCTGCAACTAGTGGATATTAAAATCTGCCGCATAGCTTTTCTTTACTGCTTTAGCCCTCATTGTTCTTCATTCCCATTGATGGCATTCAGCACTAATCTACCAAACGCTTATCGAACATCTGCTCACTCCTGCTACTGATGCCACGAACTGGGAAGACAAAGATGAAAAGACCTGGGGCTGGCCCAGTGGCTCAGCGGTTAAGTGCGCATGTTCCTGCTTCGGCGGCCCTGGGTTCACTGGTTCGGATCCCAGGTGTGGACATGGCACTGCTCAACAGCCATGCTGTGCTAGGCGTCCCACATATAAAGTAGAGGAAGATGGGCATGGATGTTAGCTCAGGGCCAGTCTTCCTCAGCAGAAAGAGGAGGATTGGCAGCAGATGTTAGCTCAGGCCTAATCTTCCTTAAAAAAAAAAAAAAAACATGAAAAGACCTGGCCCTCAATAGCTCACTGCCTAGTTGGGGAGACCCTGGTGATACAGTGTGACTTCTGCTGTATCAGAGATAAGCATGCAGTGCAATGAAATACCACCTGATGTAGTGTAGGGCTGGGTCGAGAGTGGTGTGGCAGATTGGGCCATGCCTCCAAAAGGACCTGTGTGTAAAATAGATCTTAAAGGATAAATAAGAATTAGCCAGGCGAAAATGGTGAGAAAGAACATTCCTGTACAGTTTAACCGTCTGGTATTCCTTGCTACATAATTTAGTCTTCTCCATTTTTTTCCCCCCTGAGGAAGACTAGCCCTGAGCTAACATCTGTTGCTAATCTTCTTTTTTGGCTTGAGAAAGATTAGCCCTGAGCTAACATCTGTACCAGTCTTCCTCCACTTTAATGTGGGTTGCTGCCACAACGTGGCTGACAAGTGGTATAGGTCTGTGCTGGAGATCTGAACCTGCAAACACGAGCTGCTGAAGCGGAGTGCATCGAACCTAACCACTATTCCCTGGGGCCAGCCTCTAGCCTTCTCCAACTTTGATTGCAAGTTTCTTGATAATGATCACGTATAATTCTTCTATACTATTGACAGTGTTTGCACAGTGCTAACTACCTTATTCACTCTGGCTGTCTAATATATTTGATGTTGGTGATTATTTATTTCATCGTTCGTCATCTGGAACACTTTTTTCCTCCTTAGGAAAATGAGCTTAATCATGAATAGTGAAGGAATGGCGTATAAAACAGTGTCAGTTTTCCTAGAGAAATTTTCAAATTTCACCAGGTTTTTATTTTTTTCACTCAAGAATTCTTAATGTAACTCTAGTAGCACAATTTCATACAATTTAAGAACCTACAGCCATTCATCCCTGACATCACCAAAACGATGCCTCCTCTGAACCACCCCCTCAACTGAGAAAAGAAAATCTAATTTTGCCAACTGCTTTGTTCAAAAAATATATGAATTTAGGAAAATAACATCATATAGGTAGGCCATGCCAGTAAAAATACCACCATGTCCAGAAAATACATTTGTGGGTGGCGTGATTTGCTTAGAACACCTAATTAAATTTTCTCTTCCCTCCCCCCAGTGACACATTCACATTCACCCATTGGTTGCTGGTAATAAATGTGTCTCCAAAACCACTGATCTCGGATTTAATTCACGTGCAAGACTTAGCTGCAAGAAAAATAAACTCACTTTGAGTGAACCCAGAGTCAAATTTTTCCCTCTGTGTATGTTTATCTATCTACATTTGATGTGAGTGGCTTTAGATATATGCATCCATAGGCTGACCAAAAGATTTATTCTTAATATATTGGACATTAGGAATATTTTTATGTTTAAATATATCAACTGACTCAACCTCCCCATGTGGTTTGGGGAATACAGATATTTTCTCTGTGAGTGTGAGGTAATTCTCACTTCTTTTGGACTTTGGATATGGGAAGAGAATGAGCAATAGTGACATGCCATCCTTGGAAACTGTCTGGCAGCATTTACATTTTCCAGGCCTGCTTTACCGATTCCACTTCTAATCCTGTGAAATTTGTTTTATGCACTTATTTTTCATACAAAGAAATATGGACATGATCATATTCATTGACTCCAAGGAGTAGTTGGTAGAAAAACCTTTCTTTGAAATCCTCGTTCAGTTCAGTTACATTCAAGATATTTTTTGAAATGTCAAAGGGGATTTTTTTCTCTTCTCTGGGACAAATAGGTGGTCCAGTGGTCTTTCCTTGGCTGGAATGTGGAAACAGAGTGACATTGACCTCTGTGGTATGAGCACAAGAAAACCTGAAAAGATAAAATGAAATGTTGATAAGAAAAGGCAGAGTGAACATGACCCTGGGGCCCAAAACATGACAAGCAGAGGGACAAGTTCTGAGGCGAGAAGACAGCCTCAGGTTCAGGTTGTTAGGTTGCCTGGTGTGTGTCCCTGAATCAAGAGGAAGGTGTTAGGAATAGTCTCGCAGTACAGAACTTTTTCATGAATCGTGTGAGGTCAGGTTTCCCCTCATGGATGAATGCTTCTAATACACCTGGCGTCATTCTCAAGAGAAGAGGCCTGTTCCCACAATTGCTTCTCTGGACCAGGCTTTTCCCAGTGGGATAGGCAGTAGGCCAGCCATGAAATCATAGGGTGTTTTACAGAGCCTCCCTCAATTTGACCTCCAGGAAAGGGTACTGGCATTCAGAGTCAAGAGTAGGGTCTCTGTGGCTGAGAGCAACAGACAGAGATGAAATATCTAAGGAATTCCCTTGGATGGAGGTTGAAGAAGTCAGAAAACATCATAATGAAAAAGCCCTGGGAGCCATTTTCCTGCTTCTCACTGGTCAGATTATACATGTAATGTAAAGAGGGTCAGATGGTACCTTCCACTTAAATGTCTTCCTGTTTGGCTTTATGCCAGTCAGTGCAGTTATTATATGGTGTTTGCCTCATCCCTACCTATTGTACAAAAATAATCCTGAGTAACCTATATTTTGCTTGGGTTTTGATTAACTGTCAAAATTTTAGGGCTCATGGGGAAGTTGCATTGGGTAGAAATGCTAAGTGCAATTAAAGGGGGCTATTTTAGATGGAGAAGGGCAGTAACACAGGCTAGAAAGGTAAAACAGTTGTGCTGTTAATAAGAAAGATGTCCTTTCTGCACAGTGATGGACTTCTCTCTTTAGACATTTGCCTGTGGATTGTGGGCAGTGGAATGTGGACTTGGACTTGGAGAATATGAAGTTCCTTCAATTCCAGGAGCCTATTGAGACCCGTGGGTGGGGAACTGATGATTGTAGAAATGGTTCATGTCCCAGATGGGGACTGTGTGAGTGTATAGTAGCTGTCTCAGGAGTGGCTCATGGACCTCCACTGAAGTTTGTGTCTTGGCTGGAAGCTTGGAAAGGAAATGTGCCTGCTTTGGGAGCGTACAGGCACCAACTTCTTGGAACCAATTTAATTGCAGCCTTCCTCATACAAACATACAGTTCTTGGCACATAGATATTTGTTGAATTCTATTAAAATTAAGTTGCAACCAAAACATTTTACTCTAAATCTTATGTTTATTCCAGCACTGATTCTAGAGGCTTAAATGATGCTTTTAATCACTCTTTCCATTCATGTCTCGTATTTACTTGTCTATGAAAGGCTCTGTAAATTGGTCTAATTTCCTCTTATTATCCTATAGCTGGGTGAGATGTCAACAAACATCTCCAGACTTATTCCTTTCAGCATATTAGCCCCATGAGGAAAGTCTTCCCTGCTATCTCTAACAGGAATTTTCTGAGCAGATCACTGTTTGGATAGACTTGGGTCAATGGCCATTCCTGAACTGGCCACGCCCTGATTGGCCAGACTTAGGTAATGTGCTCATTGCATGGTTGCTGGGGAACAGAGGGCTGTGATTGACAGCTCTACTTAAACCTCATGGAGTTGGGGAGGAGTTCTCCAAAAGAAAAAGGTTACTGTTTCCAGTAGAAAGAGAATGATAAGGCATCTTGAGTAAATAAAACAAAAGCTAGCATAGTCTACTACATATGTGCTATCCCTTAAAACTGGAAGATTTATACTTAGAATAAACAAAAGGAAATTCAGAAGTTCTCTTTATGCAAAATTCTAATATAAGCTAATTTACTATTGTTTATTTCATCCAGCTATTATAGGCAATTGGCAATTAGTACTTTTCAAGAAAACTTAAATTTAACTAGGAAAAAGATAAAGCCAAACATTATAAGAACATGGTAAAGGTTAATGAAATCATGGAAAGTAAACTCAGGCTTTGTAATTGTACCATATGAAAACCGAGGATCTGGTACCTCAAAAAATAGAGCAAGAGAACTGGAAATCAGGAGATGAAGCCTAGTGAGCAGCAGGATTATGATAGCAACAACTTTTGAGTCTAGAATTTCCCTAGTTCAAGCCCTAATTATCTTTAAAGCAAGCCCTAGTTATCTTTAAACTTGATAATCCAAATAGACTTTTAAATAGTCTCCTTGCCTTCAGTTTGTCCTCTGTCCAGTGAATTTGTCATTGTTACCAGTGATGTTGTTGTTGTTAGTTCCATGTTGAGTCTGACCCCTAGTATAGTAGAGCTGAAGACTGCCTGTTCTTTTTGCCCCATCCTCTCACCTTTCAGAGCTCTATCAGCCACTGTTCCACTGCTTTTCATAGACTTTTCATGGTCAACTTGTTCAGAAGTGGGTGGCCAGGTCCTTCTTCCTAGTCTGCCTTAGTCTGGAAGCTCTGCTGAAACCTCTCTACAATGGGTGACCCTGTGGTATTTGAAATACTGATGGCATAACTTTCAGCATCACAGCAATACACAGCCGCCACAGTATGACAACTGATAGACAGGTGTTGTGGTTCCCTGACTGAGAAATGAATCCCGGCCATGGTGGTGAGAGTGCCACATCTTAACCACTAGACCACCAGGGCTGGCTACCAACATTATTGATCAAATACAAATTTAGGATGATTATAATGCCTTGAAAGGCTGTGTGGATGGAAGTATTAACTATAGTGAGAAATAGCAAACTGGCTTGTCCTAGTAACTGACTCCGAGAGGCAGAGGAGCGATCTAAGAGAGCGCTACAGTCAGGCAGAACAGGTACTGAGAGGATTGGGATGAGACAAGTCTTTCTAAGGCACGTAAATGACATTAGGCAGGACCATAGTGACAGCAGTATGCCCTAGTAATGAAATAAAGATATCAATGGAAAATATTGAAACAAGAATACTGAAAAAATGTGCCAGTGAGTATCAGGTATCATAATCTCATGGCAAGGTGAGTGTTATAGTTAATAGTTGAAGTGAGTTCATAATCCTAAAGGTTCATGGAGAGACCTGAGGGGGCCTCGGAAAAATTGATATGCAGAATTTAATGTGTATGTGGCCCATAACTTTCACCAGTTTTTTAATGCTCCGTATCACTCCCCAAATGTTCACACTGCAAACAAGTTTCTTATTCTATTTTCTTTTAATGTATCAGAACTTATTTGATTTATTTATGAAATATTTAGAAAAAAGTACCATTCAAATTACAGACATAATATTTGTTCAGTATTTATATGTGATTTTTAAACTAGATTAAACTTTTATATTCCAGTTTGTGTGACAATCATAGTTTAACACCATGAATGTTTTTCCCACTCTAAATTTTGTTTTTATTTTCTAATTTTGGTATATTTGGAAAACAAACGTTTTTATCAAATGCATGATTAATCATTCCATTTGGAAGTTTCACTATGAAAAATTTTTCTCTCATACATCTTAAAACAAAAACATTCTAGAAGACATACTTTTTCTTAGGATCATAGGATATCATACAGACATCTGCAACTGTTTTTAACCTTAAATTTGTCCCCACTGCTAGTCATTTTTTATTGGCTGGGTTAATAGATTCAACTTGGTGCTTCCAGACTCTCACTCTAGAGAATGACTTGCATAATGATTGACATGTAGTGGTTGTTCAACAAATATTTGTTGAACTGAATTGACATGAATCGAGTGGTGAATTTTTCTGGTCACATGAGTGAAATTAAGAAATATACAACTTTTCTTGGTTGAGTTTAGGAGCTATTCTGATACTAATAATTAAACATTTGCCTGTGGACCAAATTTTGAAGCTTGAGTTGAGATCATTTACCACACATAACCTGTTTCTTTCTGGAATAGATGATGAAAAATGTCAACTCCTTGCCAACTCATTTTTGGAAAGGGAATATGTGGATCTAATAAATGTAGAGAAAGCAGTATTTTACCCATTTTAAAACTATTGATTCCTAATTAAAATATTGCATATTAAAAATTGTCAGCATTTACTCACTGCAATACAATGCCATAAGGCACTATCTGGAAGACACAAGAATTCTTAAAATCAAAATGTTGTACTCTACAGTGGATCAAAGATCATATACCCTACACGGGTAAAACACTCCCCAGGTGCATTCAGTCTGATTTGTTCAAATTCTGTAGTCAACAAACAGCCTTAAGTTCATTTTATTTCTTAGGCGTCTAATTGATGCTGGGAAGCGCTATCTTTCTTTATACAAATAAATATTCTGGTCATTAGTGTGGCATTATAAATGAGGAAATTAAAATTCAGTCATTTCATTTACTGTTTACTGTTAGATGATATACATATAAATCTGATCACCTGAGCTGTGGTATCTTCTTTGAGGAAAGAGATGAAGTCTATAAAGCTGAGGGTCAGGTCCTGGAGCAGTAGTTGGCCTCCTGAGACAAAATTACTAAGAGAAACAGAATTTCAAGAAGCTAATATCCAGGGCTGGCCCCGTGGCCGAGTGGTTAAGTTCGCGCGCTCCGCTTCGGCAGTCCAGGATTTCGCCGGTTCAGATCCTGGGCACGGACATGGCACTGCTCATCAAACTACGTTGAGGTGGCATCCCACATGCCACAACTAGAAGGACCCACAACTAAAAAAACTATGCAATTATGTACCAGAGGGTGGGGGGAGTTTTGGGAAGAAAAAGGAAAAATAAAATCTTTAAAGAAGCTAATACCCTCTCTTGATATTCTGAGCTACAATGTTTTTCTTATAGAATGACTTTTACCAAAAATTGAAAGTTAATAAAGGCTGCTTATTAGTGAGGAACTCTTCTTCTTTATGTGTCTATTCTTAGATTAGTGAATTTGGAATGAGGCTTTCTCTGGTGAACTTTTGAAACAGTAATGCCAACATCAGACTGTATTGTTGTCAATGAAGCATTTTTAGGTGAAACAATCACAGCCTGTCCAAAGAGCCCTCAAGACTTTAACTTGTCTATCCTCGGAGCATAAACAGCTGTACAATCTAAGCCGAGTGCTTATCCAATTCAATCTCTGAACTTAATATACCTCAAAGGTGAAAAAATTCATTTGTTTACATGGGGAAAAAGTAGAGCAATCCAATACGAAATTATAGAATGGAAAGCTTGTAACGGCCTCAGCTTTATACTCCACCATCTTGGCATGAGGTCAGCTTTGCTTATTGTGATTGGCGTAGGCAGTAGACTGGCAAGTTAGCCTAGTGAGACTGGAGTAAATCTAGCTGTTTACATCATGAAATTTTGAATGATGGCATATTTTTACTTTTTTTTGCCAGCTTTACCTTTGATAAATAATTCTTAGGATCAATAATTTGTTAGCTGTGATGGTCAGGAATGAATCCAGAGAAACAAATTCCATATTATTTATTTTACACCAAATTCTCAAACCCTCCTAGGGGGACTCTGAGTTATTAGTGTGTATTAAAAGCAAAAACTGAATACAGTGGATTTCCAGTGAGCACTGAGTTTACTCCAAAAGCTTATATAAATGTCCTCATTAAGCTGTAGCTCTACAGTTCTATTAGAGAACTGTTTTATTTAATTCCAAGGCAGCCTTTCCAATGGTTGGCGTATCTGTCCCGGAGCTCAGGCCTTAAGGTCAATTTTACACCTTTAACAACCTAATTAAAAAGACAAAATAAACCTCCCCCACCCCATCCTCCAAAAATCGTTCATTAAAGCAATGAGTCCTATCGGAACTTTAGATTGCACTGGTGAGGTTAACAAAAAAGAGAACTGAAAAATGCCCTCAATTTCATAAATCTAACTGGAAAAAAATTGTTGGCTTTTAAATCAGATAAATGGAGGTTTGACTCCTAGCCCTGCTACTTCTTGGCTGTGTGATTTTGGACAAATTACTTATCTTCTCTGAGTCTCAATTTCTACCTCCCAATGTTGTTCTGAGTATAAGTAAAACACAGTACGAAATTGCCTAATAAAGAGCATGGCGTAATGTAGATATTTTATTTTGTTTACTGTCAGTTCATCCCCATGATAATGTGGTTTACTTGAATACAGAGCTTTCCATCTTTCTGGTTAAATGTTGTAGTCGAATGCCATGAGAGTTCTGCTCAGTATTTGTTGAACAGGATAAGTCTCAGTTTCTTCATTGCTAAAATGGAAGGAGGAAATAACTTGCTACATATATTCTAATTTAAAGCTATATCATAATTATCTTTTTCCTATTATGGGTAATTTAATTTATTTCCAAAATTTTAGGACATGTGTACACATGTGCATGTTTTGTGACTCAGACTTTTGAATCCTATTTCAGATGATTACTTAAATATAAATTATTTTCTGTAGAATTATTGCATCAAAATGAAGCAATATTTTAAAGCTCTTAATACATGCAACAAAATGTATTTCCAAAAGTCTGTATTGACAAATAAAAATGGTAAGTAATAGGATATATTGGAATATATGAGGAAGCCATTTTGTGTAAACCTAATTCGGCCTGACCTTGTCTTTCCAAAAGGGCCTGACCGAGGTGGTTGAGCATGCATTGTATATCTGCTTTAGAGATTCCCTATGGCAAGAACAAAGGCCCTTGAGATAAAGGTGCAACTTCCCTCCCCCTCCCAACCTTGGCGTCTCCTTAAGGATTAAGTATCTTTCCTTAGGCTAGAAACTGATTGCTGTGCTCACCTGTGACCGCCCAGCTCAAGACAATAGACTTGCCTCCTGCTACGCCCACCAAGATAGCAGACCCACTACCTGCTGTGTCCATCAAGCACTGTGCAGAAGGGGCGATCTTGTGACTGTTGTGGGAGGGACATTTCAATCATATGTGAGACACCCTCTTTGAGGGTATATAACCACCCTGTGTACCCCCACTTCTTTGGAGTGCTCTGTTCCTTTGTGGAAAGACTCTCCCAGGTTATAATCCTAAAATTTAAGCTCAGAATAAACTCACTCAAATTTTCATTTATAGATTGGTTATGGATTATTTTCATCGACAGTATCAATTTAGGCCCTCAAAATGGTGCATGAGGATATCTCACCACACTGTCATCAGAAATGAGTATTCTCATTTTAAAAAATTTTGCTAATGTTAAAGACAATTTAATTTCATTGTCTCTAGCCATCTTTGATTATATAAAATAACGGTGCAGTCTTGCAAAGAAGTTATCTGAGCTAACTCATGAGTTTTGACCACTGGTAATTAAAAAAGTCCTAACTATCTAATCAGTGCTCAGTAAGCAGTGTCAGAATGGGTGAGTGAGTGAATTACTGCAGCCTCAGCATGGGTCTTACATCAGCAACTTTAAAACACTAGATTTTTCATACATAATCTTCTCCAATTAGAGTTGTTCCTTTCTATGCATTATGAATATTATGTATTGTGAATATTATACTCATAATCCTTTTGAGTATTTCTCATAAAGATGGGATGTGATAAGCACTATAGTAGGAATTAAACAATGTGCTATTGGAGAAAGGAAAGGCCTAGGAGGATGGAAATATGAGCTTTAATCTGGACCTTGAAGTAAGGTCACAGTGGTAAAAATGTTCACTAGGAGAGAAAAGGACTTCCTTGAAAGATAAAACAAACATGTCAGGTTAGGAGCAAGTTATGAAAGATTCACTTGTTAGACTAAATGTATAGGTTTGTTTTAAGCAACAAACAACCATCAAAGTTATTTTGTCACAGTGTGGACTTTATCATTTATGGTTTTCCAAAAGTAACTATGGCAACAGTGTATAGGAAGATACAGGGCTGATAATTGTTAAGGAGAGAGCCTGAATGTGTGAGTGAAACAGGAGATGGATTTAACTTTCTAGCTCAAGTTAAGGGAGTCTTTTCTACCTTAATCCTCCCTTTATTCATGTGACAATGTGAAAAAGAGGCTACTGGAGATTACCAGCTGCCCTTAATCTTCAAGATTATTTATAAGCAATATGCAAATATTCTTATAACATTTTGCTATAAAGTTAACGGGTATCCTAAATTTGGACCTGAATCAGAGTGAAAAATATGTGATTTTAGGCTATCACAACCTTTATATTTTCTAACAATTTATAGCTTGTCCTGAGAATTCTATTTTCTCCTTTGATAATAAGAGCAAAAATACCTTTAAAACCTCACAAATATGTAGTTATAGCGTTTATGTAAGAAGTCATTTGGAGTACTCTCTTAGATTTTCCCATTCGTGTCATAAAAATAATTTTTAATAAAATCCCCTAAATTTCCACATTCGAAATCCTTATCACTTTGTCCTACTCTTTCTCTGTATCTTGTAGATCTCTATATCAAAGTAGATTTTTATGTATTCAACTGTCTGTGTAGTTTAAATACATAATTAAGGAGGAATAAATTTCAACAACTTGTCATTTTGGGGGGAAATCATTTTCGAGCAAGTTTGCTGTACATGACTATGTAAACACAGACGTAGGATACACGCTGCTCTACAAAAACATATTTTGTTAGTTTGTAGGGTGGCCACACAGGTTGGCCTGCCTTAAATGACTGGAAAATAAACCCTTCTTGTTGTTAACAGATCTGCACTGGTTTGGCGTAATAAGCTCGTTAGTAGTATTAAAAAACAGAATAGGCTTTCCAGTTCATCACCTAACTTGATTTCACGTTTTCTCTGCTCCTTGATTTTAGTCTCTTGGGAGGGGGGCCTTTCTTTTTTGCTGATATCCAAGTCGCCTACTCTCCAAGCAATGTGAATAAGGACCTTTCTGTAGTGCCTTTCAAACAAGGATTCCCATGAGTCCATGTGAAGTACTCATAGGCGTCTTTTACAGCACAGGAAATGCAAGCAAACGGAGAGGTTAAGGAAATCGCTCAAGGACATTCGGCAAGTTGGAGTCAAAGTCAGGAATAGTAAACAGGCCTTCTCACTCCAAGTCCTTGGCACAACTGCCAGGTTTCAGTCACTTTCTGATGGTGAGAGAATGAGCCATCCTGGCACCATTCACTTCCATTAGTCTTGCTGCTTAAGAAAGTAAGTGTATAACACCAGGCTTTACAAGGAAATATGTTGTATGCCTGACAATAATATAATGTTGTATGTCAATTATATCTCAATAAATAAAATAAAATAAAAAACAAATAAACATAAAAAGAAAATAAAGCCCAGAGCAAAAGTTACTGTTAAACTTGAATTTAATTCTTACCCTTCTGTAATCTCTTCTGTTCTCAATAGTCTGTTAAGGAACCAAAGTTAGATTGAGGGAAAATTTAAAATGGTACAGGTGGGATGGCGGTAGTATTATTATTGCATGATGCTTTATAATTACTGCGTTGGTATTATTATTTAATTTATTCAACTCAGTTCAACACATATGCCTGAAATATTTACCTGCTCCCAGGAACTGCATGAAAGGGGCAAACGTGGTTTAGACATTGACTCTGTCTTTTAGGAGCTAACAGTCTATCAGGAGAGACAGATGTATAAACACATATGTGCTGTAAAGTCTATGAAGCGTGAATATCCAGGAGTGTATAGAGAATTAAAGAAGCTTCAAGAAGGGGTTCAGAATTTAAAGCAAGCTGTGGGTTCAGGGAATGCTCTCTTAGGAAAAGCATGCTTGGATTGAACTTTGAAGGATTCTGGTGTTGGCCAAAGGAAAAGTCAGAAGGGAATCACAAGCAAAAGGAATAATATTCATGAATGCAAAGAGATGTGAATTACAAATGTTATGCAAGGAATTATAGTTGAATAGTCTGAGCCTGTGGAGGAAGGGAGTTGTGAGAGCTGAAGCTAGAGAGGTGGGAAGAGAGTACAAAAGGCTTTGTATGATATGCTAAAGATCTTGCTAAAATCCTTTTAGGAATGGGAGCCAGAGGAGGCTATAAACAGTCATATGGTATGGTTTTTTTAATTTAATTTTATTTTTTTCCTTTTTCTCCCCAAAGCCCCCCAGTACATAATTGTATATTATTCGTTGTGGGTCCTTCTAGTTGTGGCATGTGGGACGCTGCCTCAGTGTGGCTTGATGAGCAGTGCCATGTCCGTGCCCAGGATTCAAACCAACGAAACACTGGGCCACCTGCAGCGGAGCACGCGAACTTAACCACTCGGCCACGGGGCCAGCCCCTGGTATGGTTTTCTTGTTAGATAGATTCTCCTGGTTGCAGAATAGAAGATGAGTTTAAAGAGGACATAATGCACTTTTCCAGAAAGGGCTGATGAGGCAATGAGGAAGAAAGTAGTAATCAGGATGGTGAGGAGAAGACAGATTAAAAGGAGATGCAAAGGAATCTAGACACAGACCTTACACTTTTCACAAGAGTGACATCAAAATGGATCATAGACCTAAATGTAAAATTCAAAACTATAAAACTTCCAGAAGATAACATAGGAGAAAATCTAGGTGACCTTGGGTGTGGTGACAGCTTTTTAGATATGTCACCAAAGGCACAAGAGAAAGAATTGATAAACTGAACTTCATTAAAATTAAAACTTTCTGCCCTGTGAAAGACAATGTCAAGAGAATGAGAAGGTAGACCACAGATTGGGAAAAAATAGTCGCAAAAGACACATTTGATAAGGAACTGTTATCCAAAATATACAAAGAACTCTTAAAAGCCAGCAATGAGAAAATGAACAACTTGATTAGAAAATGGACCAAAGATCTGAACAGACACCTCTCCAAAGGAGATATATAGATAGCAATTAATCATATGAAAAGATGCTTCACATCATATGTCATCAGGAAATTGCAAATTAAAACAACAATGAGATACCACTACACACCTATTAGAAAGGCCAAAATCCAGAACACTGACACCACCAAATGCTGGCGAGGATGTGGAGCAACAGGAACTCTCATTCATTGTGGGTATGAATGCAAAATGGATGCAAAACTTTGGAAGACAGTTTGGTGGTTTCTTATAAAGCTAACACACTCTTACTAGACAATCTAGCAATTGTGCTCCCTGGTATTTACCTAAAGGAATTGAAAACTTATATCCATGCAAAAATCTGCACAGATGTTTATTATAACACCTTATTCATAATTGCCAAAACTTGGAATCAGTCAATATGTCCTTCAGTAGCTGAATGGATAAATAGGCTATGGTACATATGGACAATGGGATATTATTCAGTGCCAACAAGAAATGATCTATCAAGTCATGAAAAGACATGGAGGAATTTTAAATGCATATTACTAAATGAAAGAAACCAATCTGGAGAGCCTACATACTGTATGATTCCAACTGTATGACATTCTGGAAAAAGCAAGACTATGGAGACAGTAAAAAGATCAGTGGTTTCCAGGGGATGGCAAGGAAGGAGAGATGAATAAATATAGCTTAGAAGATTTTTTGGACAGTGAAACTATTCTGTATGATACTACAGTAGTGGATAAATGATATTATGCATTTGTCAAAACCCATAGAATTTACACCACCAAAAGTGAGCCTAATGTAAACTATAAACTGGGTTATAAGGATGTGTCAAGGGATTTTCATGGACTGTAACAAATATTCCACTGTGGTACAGGATGTCAGTAGTGGGTGAGATATGGTGGGGGGTGGGGAACAGGGTAGTTGGAATTCCCTGTTTTCCCCTCAATTTTTCTGTGAACCTAAAATCCCTTTAAAAATCAAGTTTATTAGTTTAAAAAAAAGAGATAAATCATAAGAATGTAGTGATTGGTTGGCTATGGAGTGTGAGGAAAAGGGAGGAACCTAAAGGTTTCTGACTTGGATAACTGCATAGACCATGGAACTCCCAACTTTACTCAAGAATATAGGAATAAAAGTTTTGGGGAAGGTGACAAATTAACTTGGGATTTTGGGGGACACACCATTGACTGTATTCTTTAGGTAGCTCAAGATGTGACTCTGAACCTCAGAAAATATGTCAGAGCTGGAAATATTTCAGACTTCTAAGTATATAAAAGGCATTTAAAATCTTGAGAATAGAAGGAATAAACCAAGAGATGGGACTGAGGAAAAATAATAGTGAGCCAGGAGTGAATCTTGAGATACATCTGAGATTAAGATTCTGATAGAAAAAGAAAGAAACATGAAAGAGATAAATAAAGAATGGTGAGAGAAGCAAGTGTATAAATTAATCACTTAAATAACATAATAATCTTTGTCTAGTAATTTATTTTTTCCAAAGAATTTTCTCATCAGAAATTTTACTTGCTTCTTAAATTGAATTGAATAGGAGAGGTAAGAGGCCAGTTGTTGTAGTTTTTACAGGTCCTTTTTAGAAATTAAGAAACTGATCATTTCTTCATAATGTCCTTCACAGATTCTTTTTCTTTGGTGCAACCTTAAATGATGGTATGATCTTTTTTTCTACATCATAAATTGTTTTCATCTATTCTAATTGTTTCATTTTTTCTTTAAATTATTTACCCAAATCATTCTCCTTAGTACAAAGACTTGCATATCCAGCTCTTTATTGAACATCTTTATCTGGATATTCCATAAAGTTTTCCTCCTGGGTTTTCATCTCTGTCAGTGGCCACATTGTTAATCCAATTATCAAAGTCAGAAACTAAGAAATCACACTGGGCCTTCCTTCTCCCTCAGTCCCCACAGAAGTCAATTACCAAAGCCTGTCACTTCTCCTTCTAACCTTTCAAGTCTTGCCTGGGTTTCCATTCCATCAGTGCCTATAAGTTAGGACACCATTTTTTCTTCCATAAAGTATTAAAACCATTTTCTCATTCGGCCTTTCCCCTTATTTAGTCCATTGTCAACACTGCAGACAGATTGGAGCACGTCATTCCCTGATGCTTAAAACCTCCCTATTTTCCTACCTGTGCCCTCAGGATAAATTCTGAAGCTCTTTCAGGGCGTATGTGGCTCGTCAAAATCTGGTCATTCTTACTCCTAAATTCATAACTCATCTCTTACCGTATCCCACATTCCCACTACACCGAAGCATCTACAGATCTCTCAACAAGCATGTTTATTCTCGATCTCTCTCTCTCTCTCCCCTGAGTTTTCAATTCTATTTCTTGTCACACCCTTATTTTTTTCTCTTTTACAGCTTCCAACAGGTACGCACTCTAATAGTGGATGGATACACTGGTGCTCCTTCAGATTTTCCCTTTGGCAGTACTCACCCATAAATCTTCCCGTGTAACTCTCCATCTCAAAGGGTGTTTCCGGGCAGCCCAATCTAAGATGCAGTTTATCTTTGCGTGTCAAGTTAGGAAGTCTCCCCTGATTAACCAAGACTTACGAGTGAGCCTGCTTTGAGATACTTAGAGAACCTATAATTAGCCTTATCTGCTATTTACCAACTATAATTGTTATCAGGCAGTAAGCAACTCGAGGACAGACTTTGTCTTTAATTGTGGTATTCCCATGTCTAGCACTAAGGCACTCGATAATTACTTTTTTGAATGGATGGATAGTATGCCCAAGGTCATTCGAATATTTGGTAACTTAAAGGTGCCTAAGATCCAGGTCTCCTGAGAACAAGTCCTAGTGTACATAGCAGCAAAACACATAGCACTAGTTACTCAATAATATATGGGAGGAAAAACACAGGGAAATATTTTTTGCGGTTTTGCTATGCCCTTATCAGGTGTTGCTGAATTCTTGGACAGAGATCTGAATTCTTGAAAAGACAATGGAAATATACAAAATTAAACATGAGAAAGATTACACTAGAGATCCTCCCTCTTTTAGAAAGCTCCCCATATTATGATATTAATTTCAGAGGCAAATCATAGGTGGTATAAAGACTATATTGTAATCCTAGTATGTAGTCCTGCATACAGGGGAATTGGAATAGATTTACTTTCAAGAAATATATATTTTCAAGCATACAGGTCATTGTCCAAGATTGGTTCTGAACATGCCTTTAGAACTTCTTTTGACTTCATATTTACATATACGTAAGCAGGTACTTTTCAGTTATCTAAAATCAGACAAGGGTCTCTGACAATGAAAAGTTAAAATTCAAAGTCCTACGTTTCCTGTCTGTAGGCCACAAAATTATCACTAATTAAGATAAAAAAGAAGTTTTGTTAGGTTTTCTGCATGAAAAATTAAAACAATAAGATACAAGAAAATTGCATGTCAGAACAAAATTATTTGAGTGGAAATGAGGAATGTTGGGAGGAATGTGCTGAAAATAATGTAATTCAAGCCAGAGAAAGGCCAGCTAAATTGACTGCTGTTAAAAATAGCATCATTATTTTCAGTTATTGTTCTATGTAAAGTTCCTTCTATTCAAAATTGTGTCTTGGACAATTTCTTATACATATGCGATACTGCCTGACAATTTCAACATAGAAATGATTTTCATAGTATAGATACATGTAAGAAAAAAACATGTTTTCCTTTCACTTTTGACTATTGTTGCCATTTTTATAGCCGGTTACTATTTATGGTTCTATTTATTTTCTCAATCTCTTATTTTAACATGCTGGTTGCCTTCTTTTAGTGTTTCTCAGAAACCAATGCTCATTACCAAGGCTCTGTGCCTGAAATACTTCTTTAACGTAGGAATCACATGCCTATTTCCAGTGCTCTCACATACCAGCCTTGCATATGCTAATCTTGTTCATTGTTCCTCACCCTCAACAAACCCATTTTAAATCATTTTCAAGGTAGATTAATTTTCTAGAGGTAGATTGAGAAATATGTGAGGATAACACTGACTTCTTACTTAATGCCTGAATGTAGTTAAGCCATTAAAAATGCTGGATATACTATCTGTGGTAGTTTAGTTACAGATATTTGAAAACAATTACAGAGCTACAGAATTTCATTTAATCTGAAGCTTGATTATATTTTGGCGACTGTCTAAGGACATACCGATCTCATTTCCAATTTGCATGTTATTTTCTAGCTCTCCTTTAACTGTCAATTTTGGTGTAATATTGTTTTGAGTATATATGACTAGATTGTAATTGATTTTTTTAAGTGATTCTTTTTGTATTTGTATTCGTCTCAATTTGTATGGATATGCCAATAGTTGCTTAAAATAGACTTTTTGGAATAATATGTGAAATAGTCGATTGTTGGGCAGCATTGTGTTAAAAAAAAAGTTGTTGACGTAGTTGAGATATAGGAAACTTTCCAATGTCTGCTGATGAATTAAAATGAAAATGAACTTGTCCAATGATCTTTCTGTGACATGGCAAAGCAGTAGATCTCAAAGTGTAGTTCCCTGACAAGCAGCATCAGCATCAATCGGGAAGTCATTCAAAATGCCACTTCTCAAGACTCATTCTAGACCTAATGAATCAGCAACTCAAGGACTGGGACCCAGCTGTCTGTTTCAGCAGGCCCTCTGGGTGATTCAGGTGCACAGTGGACTTGAGAGCCAGTCCTAAATTATCCATCAGAATAAATCTATGGAGGCTTTGGAAGATCTATATCGTAAGGGGAGATAATTTATCGAGACTTACTACAATGCCTTACTGTTATGCTCACGCTGGAAGTTATTCAGATACCTTTCTGCATTGATATTTTTCTCATCCAATTAATACTTGAGTCACTCAGGAGTTTCAGCTATTTTATGTGAAAAACACACAGTTTTCTTTATCTTGCTGGTAGATTGATCCTTTTCTCATTGTATAATATACCTCTTTATTTCTAATGATTTTCTTTGCTCTGAAGTCTACTTTATCTGAAATCAAGAAAGACACTTTTTTTTTTCTGATTAACATTTTTTCCGTCCTTTTACTTTCAGCCTACCCATGTCATTGTATTTAAGTGAGTTTCCTGTAGACGGCATACTTTTGGATCATGTTTGTTGTTTTTTCATCCACTCTGCCAATGTCTGTTTTTAAACTGTGTAGATGATGCAGATGTAAGGAAATTGTTGCTATGTTAAGGATTAGGTTTGAGTTTTATTTGTTTTCTGTTTCCTCTGTTTATCGTTCCTCTGGTTCTCTCTCTTTCTTTTTTACCTTCCTGAGTTATTTGAACATTTTTTAGGATTCCTTCCTGATTTATTTATCATGTTCTTGAGTGTATCTCCTTGCATAGTTTTCTTAGCGATTACTCCAGGCACTACAATATATAATCCGCTGGGATTGACGATTTGCCTCTTGAGAGTGAGGTGTAGAAAACTTACTTCCACTCGATCCTCTTACCCTTCCCCTTTTAAAAACATACTTGTCTGAAGTATTTCCTCTACATACATTGAGTGTCACATCAGGCATGTTATACTTTTGCTTTGACAATCAGGTGTTAAGAAACTCATGAGCAGTAGGAGAGTCCCCGGATGTTCAACATTGCTTTCGGAAGTTCCAAGCCTTCGCTTACCGTTTCCTCTGTGTTCTGAGAATTTCTTTAAAGGCAGCTTTGCTAGCAACAAATCCTCTTAGGTTATTTTTGGTAGCCTTTCTTTGGAAATAAATTCATGAAGAAATTAGAAGTATGGCTTAATATTGATTCAACAGCATTCAAAAACATTGTATTCAACTGAGACAAAGGATTTCAAAGCTGGGCTTGAAAGGCATCTGGAGGCAGGCCGCCTGGTTTCTAAATCCCAGCTCCACCGTTTACTAGCTCTGTGAACTTGGGCAAGTGACTTAAACTCCCTATGCCTCAGTTTCCTATCTTTAAACGCTACTAATGGTATCTTCCTTAAAAGGATTAACTGAGTTAATATATGGAAAGTACATAGAATGATGGCTGGGTGTGTTTGAGAAGTAATGTCAGCCATTGTTGTTATTAGTGATTAGGGAGCTGGACGTGTGCCACCACATCTGAATTGTTCAATTCCCTCTCTTCTGATTCCAGGCTGACGTATAATTTTGTTATGTATGTAGAACTGGCAAATTGTGGGTAACGTACTAATTATGTGAAAACATATTTCAAGGTAGTAGAATAACTATTTTTGAGAGTTTTGCTTCACTTCCCACTTCACTCCTCAGCAAAACTTTGGCAAGTTCCTTGACTTCTCAAACCTGGTTATCTTCATCAGTAAATAAATATGATAATGCCAACTCCTAAGGCTGATGTAAGGATTAAGTGAAACAGTGTGTATAATCTTCTTAGCCCAGAGCTTGATGCCTGGTGGCCATTCAAAATAGGAAGGCTTGTTTCTGTTACTATGGCTTGGGTAACACGTATATTCGACATCCTAGATTGTCTCTTACAATCCTAAATATTTTGAGTTAAAGTCCCCAAGTCCGGTCAATTCTGGGAATCTAGACAGATCAAATTTCTTGCTCTGCAACGTCAAGAACCCAATCACAGACTATGGAAATTTCACTGGGTCAAATACCACCAATGCCAGATATTGTTTAATTCTCAGTACCATCCCTACACTTCCAGACACCAGACACTTCCCTGTCCTGCTGAAGATGAAAGATTGGAAACTAGACTCTTTGCCAGCAGGATTCCAATTAGATTCCACCAACAGGAGACATCCATGTGAACTGAGGGAGTAGCCCCATATTCTCTGGCAGAAGCTGTAGACAGGCATCTGGGGGCTGGCAGAAGTACACTGAGGGAGATTGTGGCTTCCAAAGCCCTCCAGAGAATCGCTCGTTTTGGTATTACAGTCAGCCGCAATTCTTGATGATTTCTTCACTTCTGAATTTTCTGAAAGCAACTTTCCTGATCTCATTTCCCTAGTTCTTCCAGTGGCTTTATAAGCCACACATTTCCTGTTTTACTCTGCTACTAAAACATCCAGACTGGCCTCGGTTATCCTGACTAGACCTGTCTGGTACAATGACCCATGACCCCTATTGGTAGGGATTCCTATGATTTCTGATTATACGAGTTTCACATAGTGATCCACCAAACTACAACAATAATTCCAGTGTAATAACATTTCCAGTAGCAACATGAATGTAACACTATGGGGACAGAGCATATCATTTCAGAGCTGCGAGCATCAGAGCTGCAACCAAATATACTTACGGGCCTGTATCTGCACCCATCCTAAGATTCTCATTGTACCAAGAGCAAGGCTGCTCTTCTTCCTAAGGCTAAGCCCTCCTTTGCGTTTTGTCTCACATCTCCTCTTGTCTTGTCAAGAAGCTTTTATCATTATCTGTTCTTAGTCTTGTATTTATCAAATGCTCCTTCTCAATGGAATCTTGCCATTACCTTTAAAAAAATTATAATTTACATTCAATAAAATTCACCAATTTAAGTCCAATATGTTTTGACAACTGCATATAGTCTTGGAAACCACTACCACAATCGAGATAGAGAATATTTCCCTCATCTCAAAGAATTACCCCATGTCTCTTTGCAGGTGATTCCCTTCTCTATATCAGCCTCTGGGAACCACTGGTCTACTTTCTGTCACTATAGTTTACTTTCTAGAATTCCTTATCATTGGAATTAAATAGTACATAATCTTTTTATGTCTCACTTCTTTCACTTAGCATAACGTTCTCAAGATTCCTTCATATTTGTATGTGTCAGTATTCCCTCTCTTTTAATTTTTGAGTAGTATTTCATTGTTTGAATATATGACGATTTAATTATCCATTCACTAGTCTATAGACATTTGGTTTATTTCATGTTTTGGCTATTATGGACAAAGTTGCTGTGAATATTTACATACATTTTGTGTGAATATATGTTTTAATATTTCATAGTTAAATACCTGGAAATATAATGGCTGGCTTACACATTAAGTGTATATATAACTTTTTAAGAAAATGCCAGACTTTTCCAAAATCAACTTACTATTTTGCATTTTCATCAGCAACATGAGAGTTCAGCTGCTCCACCTCCTCACCAAAACTTGTTAATTTTAGCCATTTTAGTGAGTGTAGTAAAACCTTCAGTTTCTCTGTTGATATTCTGTACCTCTTCACGTGCTTGTTGGCTGTTTTTAGTCTGTTTTTAGTGAGGTGTCCAAATCTGTGGTCCGTTTATTTATTGGATTGTTTGTCTTTTAATTGTTATGCTCTAATAGTTCTGTCTATATTCTGAAAACAAATTCTTTATCAGATATGTGTTGAGCA
The DNA here is from genome assembly GCF_041296265.1 of Equus caballus. Classification (NCBI taxonomy): domain Eukaryota; kingdom Metazoa; phylum Chordata; class Mammalia; order Perissodactyla; family Equidae; genus Equus; species Equus caballus. The sequence continues at coordinate 11,599,616 of NC_091692.1, read as the reverse complement.
AATATTTTCTCTGAATCCATAGTTTATCTTTTCATTTTGTTAAGAGTGTTTTTCAAAGAGCAGATTTTAATCTTTTTCTCAATCCAACCCATAGTTGAGCTGGGTCTGGATTTTTGTTGATTTAGTTTCCATGGGTGACCCACAAGCCTCAAATTCCTCTAGTGGTGGACTGAAGCCACCTTGCCCTCAGGTTGAGGGCTTCAAAGCTGTAGTGTGTTTCTCAATATTTCTGCTACAGCCTCACCTTTAAGTAGACTCTGCCAACTGTGCCACACAGGGTCTCTATCATCGTGTCTCTCCCCTAGTGGCAGCCAGTTGCTTGTTATTTGGTGTAAGGCTCAAGATCCTGTGAATGTGTGTATTTCCTGTGCCTGCGGGTGGCTTTACCCAGTGTCAGGGCAGGCTGCTGGACTGGAAGAAGCTTTTCTACCCCTTCCTTCCCCAGTGGCAGCAGACATCTGCTTGGGATTGGGGGCAGAAGCATTTCCTGCCCTTATCCCGGTGCTAGAGACTGTCTCTCTTTAAGTATTATCAGGCCCAGGAAAGGACTGGTTTCTTGCTCTTCCTCCAAGAGCAGGTGGCTTTCCCTTTGTATCTGAGAAGTGTCAGCAGTTCAGGTGGCTTTCAAACCTGTGGACTAGTGGCCTCTGGTATCCCCTTGGGACTCGCCAGGCCCAGGCCTTGGGTGGGCTTCTCCGGGTTCACCTGCTCCACCCTCCATCCTTGGCAGGTCTTGCCCACCTGCACCACCAACTCTCTTGGCGTTTTCCTTACCCCTAGTCTTCCTCCCAGGCACCTGGGGAGGCTGGTGGAAAGTGGGCCATGGGTGAGGACTCCCCTTGCATCTGGGGCTCCCAGGTGTTCTAAGCTGTCATGTGTGCAAAATAGCCTTTAAGAAGCTGTTTAAAATTTTAATTCTTTCTTCTTGCTTTCTTGATTGCCTCCTCTTCCTCTCATAGTCTGTTGAGGTGAAGTAGTTTGTATGCCCTATCTCCCCTTGGAGGGACTTGTCATGCTTTGGAATTCAAATCACTTGGTTGATTGTGGCCTAGGTCTGATAGGCTTCAAAAGTTATGATTTTCATGACTATATACATTTTTCCTTAAGGTGGGAGACACATTCTTTTATGGTTGTTTACATTCTAAGTCCCATTCACTTTAAAAAAGTGTCTCCTAAAAAAAAAATTCTCCAATCCCACATCTTCTAGCCAATGACCTGTATCTCTCATCCTTTCACAGCCATATGCTTTTATTATTTTGTGGAGATTAAATGAAGAAAAAAGTGTGTAAAAATCTAGCAAACAGTTAATGGCAGCTTTCATAGCACTGTTAAATAGTGGACTAGGTTTAAACAAAATTAACCCTGTTTACATGGCCTTTCCAATTCAGAACGTAGAATCATTCTTGTTATATGCATTTTTTGTTTTACTACTTATACAGATCATTAAATTGAAATGTAACAGTATAGGAAAAATTAATATCAAACAAAAATATATGATTACACTTGATCTTTACAATAAGACAGCAGGTATTGTTGGGTAAACATTAACATTAGGGAAATGTGTGGACTCTAATATTCACATTGATAAAAGATGTACACTTTTTAAGAAAAAATTTATTCATGCCTTAAGGAACATATCTCAAAGAGAAGCTGGAAAAACTTGCACAACTAAAGATTTGCTGAAGTAAAATGTTTTCTTTGGAATGAAATGTTAGCCAGACTGTTTATCTCTAGGAACAATGCTCAATATGAAATAATAAAATGCAAATTTTATGTCTATAATCCATTCAGAATTTGGAGGTTTGGTTTTGGACATATTCAAATGTTTAATTAGAAAGGAAATTTTCAAACATCAGCTTTTTGTTTTTTAATAGCCATTTCTGTTTCATTTGGCAACGTAGAGAATTTTTTCCTTTTTACCAAGGCAGCTAAATCTGGTTTCCAAACTCTATTCCAGAGAATTATTTTAGGCATAAGTTCCTGTAACTTTTAAATTTTTTTGATGAAAAAGTCTCAATTCAAAATTTTAGAAAGCTAGGAAAAAGTTTACGGTGTAGTTTTCATATAGAAATCATAATAGATATCTGGAAGCTTTTGAATTATCAACCATAATCCCATAGCTCTCAATTTAGAGATGATTGTCTTCATTTATGGAAATGGTTCTCTCTCTCAAACTTGAATGAAATTATAGTTTGGTAATTTATTGAAGGACAAAAATAATTCAACATATATTTTTTACCTGTAGGGTGTAAGAAGCATTTGGGTCCATTACATTTCTGTAATGTCAAATTAGAAACTGTATTTCAAATAGATACATTTCTTAAATGAATTTTTTAAAAAGAGAGAAGTCCGTGTATGTATGACTTTTTGTAAACTCTTTTTCTCGTTTAGTCAGTTTAAATAATTAGAGGTCAAATATTCTGCCCTGAATAAAGTCTTATGCATTGAATGAAACAATTTCTTCCTTTATGTGGAGGTTTCATAATATTTATAAAATACATTTTTTAAAGGAGTTGTTTTATGTTTTTTGTTTTCCTTGTTGCTTTATTTAAAACACTAAATTCAGATTGCTTTTAACAAGTTTTAACCAAATTTTAAGTTCTCAACTGATTATAATTGTTAATGAGAATTGATATTGGAACAAAATATTCTCTCTAATATTCATTAGGTTTGTCTTTATTATTCATTCATAATAGGAAAAAATCCAACCTCAAAATTTCTTAGGTAGAATTCCCCTTTTTATTTTCTTCATCCAAAGAATTCCTAATATGTTAGCTCCTTGAATTTATTCTGACTGTCATTTAAGTCTCAGTTCACTTGATACTCAGGGTCAATAGGTTTATGCTGTTACGTTTATTTTTACTGTTATTGTCATGTGCTATATGCCAATAAGTTTGTATTAGATTTAAATTATGTATTCTTACAGGTCCATCCGTGTTGTGGCAAAAGGTAGGATTTCCTTCTGTTTTAAGGCTGAATAACATTCCATTGTATGTATATACCTCATTTTTTTACCCATTCATCTGTTGGTGGACCTGGAAGATGTTATGCTAAGTAGATTAAGTCAGTCACAGAAAAACACATACTGCCGGATTCCTCTTATATGAGGCGTCTGAAATAGTCAGAGGTATGGAAGTAGACAATAGAATGGTGATTGTCAAGGGATGAGAGTAGGAGGATAATGGAGAGTTGTTCAGTGGGTACAAAGTTATATAAGATAAGGTCCAGAGATCTGTGGTACAACATAATGCCTGTGGTTAACAGTAAGATGTTATGTGCTTCAACATTTATTAAGAGAGTAGATGTCATGTTAAGTTCTTACTACAAAAGACAAACAAAAGGCAACAAAGAGACACAGGAAACTTTTGAAGGTGATGGTTATGTTTATTTCCTGAATGGTGCTGATGGTAACATGAGTGTATACATATGTCTAAACTCGCCAATTGTAAACATAATTATATGCAGCTTTTTGAGTACCAATTATATCTCAATAAAGCTGGGGAAAAATAACTTATTCATTCTTAGACTCTGAAACATCCACGGCATGCCTGTCATGGTGTAAGTATTAGACCAGTGGCTTTCAGATTAGTTACTTCACTCAATTTCTCAGGAACATATTAATGCAGTTCTGTTTTGTAAGCAAAAGAAATCAGTGGCAATCACTTGTTTGACCAGCATTTATCAATTACTTCCCATGGACTGGAGATAAAGGCTGGATGTGATGCTCTGAAATATTATGCATTCAGAAAAAAAGGCAGTTATCGAAACTGGATTGCTTCTCTGTTCCTTCTTGAATTGACCTTTCATGAAATAAAGCTTCTGCTTGGTCTTGGACTAGCTGAATTAATTAAGGCAAATTAGGGTCTCCTAGTTCAATGAAGCTCCTGTTCTTCAAGAAGCGTGATTCTGGGGCCAGCCCGGTGGCACAGCAGTTAAGTTCGCATGTTCTGCTTTGGCGGCCCAGTTGCCAGTTTGCCAGTTTGGATCCCACGTGCAGACCTACGCACTGCCTGGCAAGCCATGCTGTGGCAGGTGTCCCACATGTAAAGTAGAGGGAGATGGGCATGGATGTTACCTCAGAGCCAGTCTTCCTCAGCAAAAAGAGGAGAATTGGCAGCAGATGTTAGCTCAGGGCTAATCTTCCTCAAAAAGAAAAAAAAAAGGCATGATTCTTCCTTGTACAGATTTCCTGAACCATTCACTGTACTGCCATTCTTATAACTTGACTTATGAATGTACTACATAGCAAAGCCTAGGATTCCTTTGATCAATTCTGGTATGGATAATAATTCCTGTGATAATGACCTCTTCCCTAACATTTTCTCACCCCACCAGGAAAGTGGGCGTATCTTGGACTGAGATTCTGCTCTCTTACACAATCACCATTTTATATTCCTTTTCATAATGAGAAATAAGCAGAGCTTAAGGTCAACAATATGGCAATTACAATGGTATTGACACGAATAAATGCCAGCAGCTAGTTCAGAGAGAGGCTTGGGGACAAGAAGTGGAAGTCCATTTTATCTGATCTGAGTAAAGATTCTTGGGAAGCAAGTCTATTTCAGAGCCTAGGAAGTTCCTAGAGGTGTTTTTACGGAGGGGTAGGAAAAGAATAAATAATGTTGATAGCACTATTAAATTAATACAAAATCATTTTTTCTATTGCTTTTATTTATTTAATAAATTTTTCACTAGACCATCACAATTTTTTGTCATTTTCATAACTATTGCATTACTTTTTCTTTTTTTTAAAGCAAAAGTTAGCTGTTGGATAATAACCTGAGAAGGAAAATCTGGACACTTTAACCTTACCTCTGTCATCCACATAAGTGGAAAACATTTGGATGTTTTCTCTATGTTCTTTATCCTTCAGAGCTTCTAATGTGGTTGCTTCATCTCTGACCTAAGTCTTAAGGAATATTTTAAAGCAAAGTTGCATTGTGAAGTACTGATTTTGGAAAAACGAAAAGCCTAATGGTTTCAGTGGTTATTGACTTCCAGATAATTCTTTTATATGTAAAATCCTGAAATAGAGTATCTTAGATACGTAACACAGAAAGATTAACAATTAATTTATTCAGTAAAAATATTCAGCCAGTATTTACTGAATATCTTTTATATGTGAACCAGGGGCAAGCCTAGGCTTTGTGGGGCCTGAAGCTCATGCTATTTGAGTTGTCTCCCAAAGATAAAGGATGCAAAAATATGACTGCTAAGTTAAGGACAAAAGTGAATGTTTTATTTAGAATAAAAATTATATTAAAATAAGTTCAAAAGCTTGCAAATACCACAAACATTCCAAAATCCAGAAAAACATTTTATTAATTTCATAACACATTTCCATAATACTTTTCTTATACTTTTGACTGCATACACTTTAATAGCCTCTTTATATAATGGTTATTTTATATCATTCTCAGTAGAGAAAAAAAGAACATAATTCTGTTTTTTCTCTAGCCTGGTAGATCAATTTTTAAAATTTTGATAATTTAGAACACTTTATTTGGGCCTCACAAATCACTCTTTTTTTTTTTTTTTAATTTTTATTGAGTTAATGATAGGTTACAGTCTTTCACAAATCATTCTTAATAATTTCATAGAAAATTTTATAGTTGTTGTCACCCTGGGGAAACCTCAATTAAGTTTCTTTCACATGTCCCATTAAACCCAGACTAAATGTCTTTCAAACTCAAAGTCCCCTTCAAAGAATTTTAAAAATACTCCCAGCTGCTCTGTCACAACCTGACGGAAGAAATGTGATAGAGAAAAAGCAGACTGGGAGGAGAAAGTGTTCTTAACCAATTGTGGTCAAGACATCTTCATTTTGCAAATTTAAGAGTGACTGAGTGGATGCATTGTTGGGGCCTCTCCCATAGTCTCGGAAAGGATGTGAGTGAAGGCCCTGAGCTGGAGCGTCGTCAGCTTCCTGGTAAACTTCCCCTGATAGGCACTTGCTAGGTGAACAGTGACTCCAGTGAGGAACCAGATGAGTTCCTAACTCTGTATATTTTGCATTCTACTGGGAAAGAGAAAATAAGCATATTTAAAAAAAATAGATAATGGTAAGTGTAATGAGAAAAAGAAAAGACAGATACAACAGTGCGTTACTTTATATAGGATGATCTAGAGAGTTCTCAAAGGAGGTAAAATTAGGCTTAGGGGACACCATAGCCGTTGAAGCAATTCCAACAACAACCTCATGAGGACTTTATTTAAAATTACAGTTTCATTGAGAAATAATTCACAGCCATGCAGTTCACCCTTGGTAAGTGTACAATCAGTGACTTTTAATGTATTCACAGAATTGCCTATCAATGACTATGTTCTAATTCCAGAATATTTTTATTACCCACCCCTAAGAAAACCCCATAGTCATTAGCAATCACTCCCTTTGCCGCCCTAACCCCGGCGCCTGGTGACCACTATTCTGCTTTCTGTCTCTGGTTTTGCCTGTTCTAGACATTCTATATAAATAGGACCATATGTGGCCTTTGAGTTTGGATTCTTTCACTTAGCATAATAGTTTCAAGTTTCATCCATTTTTTAGCATGTGTAATAACTTTTTTCTTTTTATGCCCAAATAATATTTTACTGTATGGACATGCTACATTTTTATTTATCCATTTACCAATTGGTGGAACTTTGTGTAGTTTCCACTTTTTGGAGTGTTATGAATAACGTTATGAATATTTGTGTACAAGTTTTTGGGTGGGCATATGTTTTCAGCTCTCTTAGAATTACTGAAACATATTGCAACTCTACGTTTAATATTTTGAGGAAATACTAATCTATTTTCCAAAGCCGCTTCATCATTCTATATACCCTTTGTAATGTATGAGGGTTCCAGTTGCTCACTGCCTCACCAACGCTTATTATCTGGCTTTGATTACAGCCATCAAAGTGGGAATGCAGTGGTAACTCATTGTGGTTTTGAGTTGTATGTCCCTGATGGTTAATGATATTGAGCCACTTTCCATGTGCTTCTTCACCACTTGTATTTCTTCTCTTGATGAAATGGCTGTTTAAAAACTTTACCCTTGACATTTTTAACCCATTTTTAAAATTGGGTTATTTGTCTTCTTATTGTTGAGCTGTTAAGAGTTCTTTATATATTCTGGATACAAATACCTTATCAGATATAGGATATGCAAATATTTTCTCCCATTCTATGGAGCGTCTTTCTCTTTTCTTAAAGATATCCTTTGACACACAACAGTTTTTAATTTTGATCAACTATTCTTTATCTGTATTTTTTTCTTTTGTTGTTTGTGCTTTTGGTGTCATATCTAAGAAACAGTTGCCTACCGAAAGTCATAAAGATTTATTCCTATTTTATTCTGAGTATTATGGTTTTATCTGTTACTTTTAGGTTTTTGATCCATTTTGAGGTAATTTTTGTGTACAGTGTGAGGCAGGGGTCCAAGTTCACTCTTTTGTATGTAGATATCCCATTGTCCCATCGTCATTTGTTGAAAAGACTATCATTTCCACACCGAAATGTCTTTGCACCCATGTGAAAAATCAACTGATCGTGCTATAAGGATTTATTGATTTGAGATCTTTCTTATTCTTTAATATAAGTATTTACAGCTATATATTTCCCTCTAAGCATTGATTTAGCTACATACCAGAAGTTTTTGGAAGTAGTGTTATTTTTATTCATCTAAAAGTATTTTTCTAATTTCTCTTAAGATTTTTATTATCATTGTTTATGTGAGTGTGTTGATTAACTTCCACTTATTTGTGAATTTCCCACATTTCTTTCTGTAATTGATTTCTAATTTCATTCTATTATGGTTGGAGAACAGACTCTGTTATCATTTCAATCCTTTAAATTTGATTTTATCTCATTTTATGGCCCAACATAACATATCGTCTCCCTAGAGAATGTTCCATGTGCACTTGAGAAGAATGTTTATTCTGCCTATATTGGGTGAATGTCTGTTAGGTCTAGTTGGTTTATAGCATTGTTTACTACTTCCTTGCTAATCTTCTGTCTAGTTTTACTCTCCATTATTAAAAGTATGATGTTGAAGTCTCCAGGAATTAGTATTGAATTGACTATTTCTCTTTTCAATTCTGTCAGTGTGTGATTCATGCATTTTGGGGCTCTCTTTTTAGGTGCATATTTTTTTAATAATTATGTCTTCGTAATGTGTTGATTCTTTTTATCATTATAATTTATCACTTTGTCTCTATTCTAGTAACATTTTTATCTTTAAAGTCTGTTTTATCTCAAATTTATATAGCCACTCTGGCTCTCTTTTGGGTATTGTTTGCAATACCATCCTTTCTTCAACTTTTTGATTTCAGCCTGTTTGTGTCTTTGAATCTAAAGTGTGTTTCTTCTGGATAGCGTAGAGTAGGATCATGTTTTTTAATCCATTCTGCCAATCTCTACCTTTTGATTGGAGTGTTAAGTCCACTCACATTTAGTAGAATTATTAACGAAGTAGGTTTTATATCAGCCATTTTGCTATCTGTGTTCTGAATGTCTTATGAATTTCAGTTCCTATATTTCACCTTTATTGCCTTTTTTGGGTATTAAATATTTTCTTTTATACTATTTTAATACCCTTTTTGCTTCTTTTCTATACATTTGAGTTATTTTTTTGATGGTTGCCCTGAGGATTATAATTAACTCTTAACTTAAAACAATCTAGTTTGGAGTAATGCCAACTTAATTTCAATGTTATATAAAAACTTTGCTCCGTCCCCTTCCCTCCCTTTGTGCTCACACAAGTTACACATTCATGTATTATAAGCCAATCAATGGTTTGATAATTATTGCTTTATGTAGTTGTGCTTTAAATCAGATAAGAGAAGAAGAGAGTTATAAAGAAGCACATTTTACTATCTTTTACATTTACTTACATATTTACCTTTACTGGTTCTCTTCATTTTTCATGTGGATTTGAGTTGCTGTCTAGTGTCTTTTCATTTCAGCCTGAAGAATTTCCTTTAGTAATTCTTGTAGGGCAAGTTTGCTAGTGATAAATTCTCTCAGTTTTTGTTTATCTAGGAGTGTCTAAATGTCTCTTTTGTTTTTGAGGTAAAATATTGCAACTTAAGAGTTCTAAGGTCCCAAAGGTACAACCGGCCATTCATTTGACAATTTTTCTGGGGAAATTTTAAAACCCAAGTAAAAACCTATTCAGGAAAGCTATTTTCTGTAAAAATTTAAATCAACTTTATTGAGGTATAAGTGACATACAATAAGTTGTGTGCATTTAAAGTGCAGAATTCAGTGAGTTTGACGGATGAATACATCTTTAAAAACATCCCATGAGTCACTAGTTTCCTCCTTTTTATTGCTGAGTAGCATTCCATTGTATGATCAGTCACATTCTGTTTATCCGTTCACCTGCTGATGGACGTTTGGGTTTTTCCAGTCTTGGGCTGGTGTTAAGAAGGCTCCAATGAACATTTGTGTGCAAGACTTTGTGTGGCATATGTTCTCAGCTCTCTTTGATACACACCTTCGAGTGGAGTGCCTTGGTCTTATGGCAAGTTATATTGGCTTGATGAGTGGTGCTGTGTCCTCACCCAGAATCCGAACCTGTCAACCCCAGGCCACCAAAGCAGAGCACACAAACTTAACCACTATGCCACCGGGCCAGCCCCTATAATTACAATTAATTATTATAAGTAAGTTTTTATACTTACATCTGTGCTCCATTTTAAATTCATTCTAGTGACTTGTGTGATATAAGGGTGAACTTCCCCCCTAAGAATATCCAGTTGTTCTAACACCATTTGTTGAAAAGGTTTTTTATTCCTTATTGAGCTATCTTGGTGATTTAGTTGATCAGTTGACTGTCTCTGTGCTGTTTTATTTCTGAACTCTATTCTGTTAACTGCTTTGTCTCTACACGTGTCTCCTTTAGCCTGGGCCACACAGTCTTCATTACTGTAGCTTTGTTGTAAGTCTTGGAATCAGTCATAAATCCTCCATGTTTGTTTTTCTTCTTTTAAAATTTGTCAGTTCTAATGCTTGTTTTATTTAGATTATTTAGAATTTTCTACATAAAAATTGGGTTCTCTGCAAATTGAGATGGCAATACTTCTTTATTTCCGATCTTTATACACATTTCTTTTTATTGCCCTATTGCAATAGCTGGCCCTTTAGTACAATGTCAATACAAATATAGAGAGGAGAGTGGCATCCTTGTCTTCTTCCAAATTAAAAAGAGTTGAATATTTCACCATTACATATGACATTAGTTATAGATTTTTTTCATAGATATTGATTATCGGATTAAGGAAGCTCCCTTCTATTTATAATTTGTTGATAATTTTTATCATAAATTGGTGTCGAAGTTTGTTAAATGCTTTTTCTGCATCTACTGAAGTGATCCTATGGTTTTTCTTCCTTTTCTGCTTAATATGGTGAGTTGTACTGATTGATTTTTGAAAATTAAGCCAGCCTGAATCCCCGGCACAAATCTTGCTTAGTCATGATGTATTAAACTTTTTATATATTTTTGGATTCAGTTTTATAATTTTTTTTATATTTATGGGGGATATTGATCTGTGATAGTCTTTGTTAATATATATGTGTGTATAGGTATATTTGGTAATTTCTTTGCTGGGTTTTGGTATTAGGATTATGCTGGCCTGATAAAACAAAGCTAACTGGAAAACATTTCCTTCTGAATGAATTTTTGCAAAATTGCTCTTTGATATACTGTTTCTAATAGAAATAATGAGTTATTGTATCAATGGACTCCTTCTTACATAGGAACAGCAGGGGAGATATAATTGACGGGCTTCACATCCGTTTCAGAGCGGATGGAAGTTTTGTAGATATCTAAACATCTTTGGATGAAATTCAACAATAAAGCTTCACCCCTCTCTCTGTTCTCTCACTTTCTTCTTTCATCTCTACTTTCCTCTCTCCATAATTCTTTCACTTACTAGACAAATATGAAACAAGCCATTTCGTGGTTCAAGAAGGTTGATCAATTTAAATGTTGATTGGAAGGTTCAGATAAGCAGTGAGAGATCAAAGATATAGGAAAGGAATTATGTTTAGTTTCTGAGAAGGGATTGGGATGTAATTCAGAGCATAGGTGGAGCAGTTGGTGAAAGACACAGAATTCTTAAGTTTTGAGGCCCAGACTTGCCTCAGCTTTTTTTAATCAGAAAAAAGGATAAATTCACTTGGAGAGGATGATGAACATTTTCACACTTTCCCCTCACTTTCTGTAGACATGGCCAGAAACTTTTTTTCTGAGCTATTCCATCTATTATTCCCCCGGAGTCTTTTCTAAATGAACCAAGAAGTTAAATGGAATATGGATAAATATGGGAAAATCATGTTTTTGAATAGAGACTAGATCTTGAGGGAATAAATTCAAGGAACTGATAATTATTTGCGGAACAGTTCAAAGTCAGTCCTTGTTATAAAGTCCCTATTTTAGGCAGAAAATAATATGAGCAGAAAGAAGTGGGAGACAAGTCAGAAGGTCTTAACAAGATTACCCTTGAAGTTAAGATTATTTAAACCAGTTCTGAAAATCACTAAATTTCTCTGTCAAAACGTTGTATAGATGGTGTTACCAAGTGTCACCAGAAAAAGTGCTTCCACTTTCAGTGACGATTCAGTTACTCACTCCCAGATATATACAAGACAAAGAAGTTCCTTGCTCCCAATTAGTACTTCGTTGTTGTTTATATCATTATTGAAGGACATAAATACGAGCTGTTAAGCCACTTTCGGTAATGGTTTGTGATACCTGTAACTAATTTTGCGATCTCAACAAGTCATACAATTGCTCTAAACCTTAGATTCCTCTCTCACTAAAATAAGAAATGTATACAATGATCTCTAAGGTTTCCTTGGCATGTAAAATTGTGTGTTTCTGAGTTAATAATGAACTCTCTCCATGGGAACATGACACACCTATAAGACTCAATGAAGAAATCCTTCTCTCTAGAGAGAGTTTCTTGTTGATGGTTGGGAGGCAATGAGGAGACTGGACATCAGCTGTACCAAAACCAGCAGATGGAGTTTATTTCCCAGACACTCCATGAATACATTCAGAGTTCAGAACTGAGCTAAACCAAAGAGGGGAGGACTAATAAGCTGCCAAATTAAAGACAAAAGAAGATTCAGAAAGCAAAGGTGTGAAGAGCCAAGGGAGAAAAGAGCCCAAGACAATGGGCAGGGAGAGTAAGTGGTGGATAGACTCTGTGCCGTATCTAACAAAATTTCTGCCTGTGTCTGTATTTTATCTATTTATTGAGGCATCGTGTTTGGAGGGATTTTAGTGTTTAAATGGTGGACTCTTGCAACATTCGGTTCTAAAATACACACTAGATTACAGACTGTTCAAGAGTGGGACACAATAACCAAAAAGAAACACCATATATGTCAGTTCAGAATCTCTTCTAGAGGTAGATTGCAGAAAAAGCAATTCAAACTGAATTTAAAAGTGAAATTACTGACTTAAGTAACTGAAAGCTCGGGATTAAGGCTAGTTTTAGACAAAGCACAAATTAGAGCCTTAAAAAAATGTCACTCTGGGTCTTTTTAGCCCTTGTCGCCTTCTCCAACTTGACTGTTGGGCAGGGAATGAGGAATCACCCAAAGCCAATCAGCTTCCTATCAATGCAAGAGGGGAAATGGAGGCCCAAGGGCAAACAACCAGTATTTCCTACATATGACAATTGTCGCTGTTCACTCCCTTCCCACACCTGCTCAAGGTGTCTTATCTTGTTTCAGTTCATCCCCAGTGTACAGACACAGAATTGCCTTCCTTTTTGCCTCAATTGATGTCCCATGGTGTCCTCTGGGCCCAGGCATAGAAAAGGAAAATATGCCCACGGAATGGCCAAATCCTTGAGTGCTTGGACTTAAAGCACTGGTAAGATGCTGCTTCTGCACTCAGGATTTCAGGACAATTGCTGGCCTAGGCTATAAGGCATATGTAGGACAGTATTTATTCCTGCCCAGGGGCAGCCTGTCCAGGTGAGTTATCTTCCAGTCTATAGAGGTGGAGTCAGTTCTCTTCACCATTCTCATGACGTTCATCTCTGTGGTTCTTCTTCTGACCTTCTTCTGGTTCCTGGACCTGGAACTTTTGGGGTCAGGATGTTATTTGTGGCAATAATCTTGGGAATGAGCAGCACATTTCTGAACCTCACGATTTATCTTTAATTTCCACACCTTCCTCCTAGTCTATCTCCATGGATGCCTTCTTTTCTCAAAGAGGAACTTTGAACCACAACTACTCCCATGCCCCCAGCAAACGAAAAAAGAGCTGATCTTGAAATCTTTTCCATCCAATGCTTTTTTCAAAGGGAAATTACATTATTCTATCCAATTTAAAGGAGTCAAAACTAAATAAAAATTTAATCTCAAGTAGGAATGCTGTTGCGTATGCCCAAATGAGAAGAATAAAATAAGAAAATTCCAGACTAATGATTTGGGAGTCTGAAATGATGTTATGTAACATCTATATGCCCATTTTTCCTTAACAGTCTTCAGCTCACTAGAGAAATGTCAGAGAGTAAATCTTGATGATTAAAATAATTGACTTGGATGTTAGATGTGAATTTGGAGATAATGGTACCTCAAAGAGTTGTTTTGTGTTTTTTAAATGAAATATTGACAAAGTACTGATTCTGTTTTTAGAACACAGTAAATTATTAACTAATGATCCATGTGATGTTGGTGATGAAATATTGCCAAAATAGACTCAGTTCCTTGGCTAATCCATAAAAGCTTATTTAATCCATTAAAGAACTGATGATGCGGTTGCAGAAGTACAGAGGAGAATTTAAGTCATCTCTGCTTCCATCCTTTGAAATTTTTAGAAATAAATTTCTATACTGGAAACCTTTTTACTTTGTGGTGTCAATAGCTGATCCAAAACTTTGCACGTTATCATGAAAATGCAAATGCCTAAGAGGCAGCAAGGAAGAGGGCAGTGGGGGTGATTTTGTTTGCTAAGTGGGATAGTTTAATTGCTACCCTTGTCCCCTGCCCTTCAAAGTCATACTTCATTGACATGCACTTGTCCTGCCCCCTAAGTTCACACTCTCCTAATTCCTTAGGGCTAGCAGGCAAGATCAGCTGGAAATGAAGAAGCTGAGATAAGAGAAGGGAGATAAGATAAGAGAGTCTACATGTGACTTTCAGATTTGGGCAAGAAGAATATAAAATTGCATATGCCACTCCAGTGTCCAACACATCTGCCACCCTGAAAATAATCTTTTTCCTTTTCTAAAAATAAAGAAAGTATGAGAGTGAGGGAAATAATATTTTTTAAGTACTTATTATATATCAGGCACCAATTAGGATAATTTATGTGTGTTGCTTTATTTAATCCTCAAAGAAGTTAAATACTATAATTTCACATCACCATTTAATTTTATAACTGCTCAGAAAGTGCTCCTGAAACATATTAATGATATGATGCAGGCGTTATTCATACCCTTATTTTAATGATAAAGAAACCGAAACTAAGTCAATTTATTAACTAGGTTAACTTTCAGTAACTTTGGACAATGTGGTTAATCTAGAGCCTCAGCATCTTCATTTTACGATGGGACCAACCTTTCCAAGAGTGATGAAGAGGAAACGTGAGGGGGCAGGTGAAGCATTTGTCTGTACAATGGCTGCACGTAGTACACTCTCGAGAAAAGTTCGCTCTGATTTTCCGGTGAGGATAAATGGCTCACTCAATACCACAAAGCCAGAATGTGGCAGGAGCTAAACTCAAAGCAATTCTTCTACCTCCAAGCACATTATACTACATCCTGCCTCTTGAATGAAAAGACGAACATCGAGAATTCCATTGTCCTCAGCCTGCCTAACATTCCTGAGTTTTACACAGATTACACATGCACACATCATGACCTGCTACCTCTCACATGGGCCTTCACATTTTTCAGTCCTATTATTTTTATGCAGTCGTCTAAACACCTCCTACAGTAGGCAGAATATAGCCTCCCAAAGATGTCTACATCCTCGTCCTTGAAACCTGAGAATATGTTACCTTACATGGCGAAAGGGACTTTGCAGATATGATTAAGGATCTTGAGATGGGGAATTTATCCTGAATTCTCCAGCGAGGGCCCAGTGCAATCATAAAGGTCCTTATAAGAGAGAGGCAGGAGTATCCTAGTCAAGAAAGAGAGGTGATGACAGAAGCAGAAGGAAGACAGTCCTGCTGACACCTTCAGTTTAGCCCGGTAAAACTGATTTCAGACTTTGGATCTCCAGAACAGTCAAATAATAAATTTGTTTTGCTTTAAGCCACTAAGTTTGTGGTAATTTGTTATAGCTGCAGTAGGAAACTAATACACCTCCATTCTTCTTTACCGTCCTTCTCCCTGCTAATCTGCTCAGATACCTTGGTGTCAAAGACCAAGTAATTATTTGTATTTGTAATAATAGCAAACATTTATATTTTGTTCTTTGCTTGTGTTATTCCATTTAATGTTCATATGGCAGTGGTACACATGTCAGCAGTCTGGGTGTCCCTAAAGTCTCTGACCTTCTGGGGTTACCCTTTCTTTTAATATTTGAAATAAATTGACTACAAAATAAATACAATCTCAGTAATTTGAAAAATGTAGCATTCATTTAGTATCCTTGTGGGTTATCTGGGAATTTCATTATTTAATTATCTTCTGCATTAAATGCTTTTTTTATTTTTTGCAGAATTATTGACTTCCTCTCTAAAATTTTGCTCCCTGAGTAGAATGGTGGCTGTCAGAGGCTAGAGAGTGGGGGAAATTGGGAGATGTTGGTCACTGGGTACAAACTTCTAGTTGTAAAATGACTAAGTTCTGGGATCTAATGTACAGCACGGTGACTATAGTTAACAAAACTGTACGGTATACATGAATTGCTGAGAGAGTAGATCTTAAATGTTGTCACCACATACACAAAAATGGTAATTATGTGAGGTGATGGCTATATTAACTAATCTTATTGTGGTAAGCCTTTCACAATATAGACATGTATCAAATCATCACATTGTACACCTTACACTTATGCGATGTCATATGTGTCAGTTGCATCTCAATAAAACTAGAAAAAAATTTCACTCCCTGTGGCTACAGTTCTTTTCCCTCTGTACCGTGTCAAACTAAATGTGAGACACAGACCCCCATTTGCCTCTACTCACTATCTATTTAGTTTATGCAGAAAGTAAATTAGTAGTAGTATGAGGTCCTGTGCATAGCAAGACTTTTGCAAAAGTTGCAGTAAACATAGTGGGTTGATGTTACAAGCTAGCAATGTATATTTAATATTAACTTGTCAATTGGAAAATGTCTTTGCTTGTTTGCAACCATGGGGATTTCTTACTGGGTCTCCACTCCCACCCCTCATGTTAATGGATTCTGTGTCTCTTCCTAGATTCCGCCTCATTTACCTAGTCTGCCACTGTCCATTAAAGAATTATTTTCTCTCATCTAGAATTTGTCGAAGCTCTCTTACAGCCACCTCCAGGGAAAGTGGTTTGATGTGAAACTCCCTGAGCAAAAAGAATTTCAGTTTGAAGGAGTATATCAAAAGGTGAGAGTTAGGGAAGGGTTTTTATAGGGTTTTGAGGGTTGGAGTGTTAGTCATTTGATGGTGTTAGGGCAGAAGTTAGGTAGAAAGATCTAATAAACTAAGAAATTTGCTGGAACAGCCAGTGGTCTTATTTTGGGAACATATTCGTCCTTATAGGGTTACTCTGAAATCATTTTGTCTTTGGTCTTATACTGGAACACAAGGGTCTGAAGTAGCTGCTATTAAAAAAACTTTAAGCTTTTAACTCTCTGCTCCAAACTGTTTCAAGGTCTGTTTTGTACATGCCAAAACTCTTTTAAGGACTTTCTAAAACAAAGACCACTTCCCATTGTTCCTCCACACTGTATCAGCATAAAGCATTTCCAGAAGCATTGAAATTATAACCCTTCCTTAAAGTAGCTAAATTCTTAGAAATGGTGTCTCTCTTTCCTGGTTCTGTGAGGGACAAAAAAAAAATATGCCACCCGGTTGGAAGCAGAATCAAAAGAGTAAGTTTCTTTCGTTTTAAGTCTCTTGTTTTCCTTCCTGTGACATTGTAAAGTGGGTTTTATTCTTTTTATTATTCTCAGTTTTTAGGTGAGGAAATCAGTGCTCAAAGATGATAAGTAACTTGCCTAAGGTGTCACCTAGAGCTTGATACCTCTAGGCTGTCAGAGCTATGATTTGTTGAGAACTTCCTACGAGAAATCACACAACACGCACGACCCTTGCACACTCTATTCCTTCACTTCTCCAGGCTTTGGAATTTTTTTGTGGGTAAACTATACTATGGATTTATGTTTATGTCTTTGTCAGGACAAAAATGCAATTAATAATAATTCTGAAGTGTAAAAATTTTTAGCATAAAATGCTTCCCAGAGTGAACTCTCCTAACATTTGCCTGGGGGGAAAGCAGAAGTGACCTATGGTTTACCCTGTTTGTAAGGAGCTGATGAGAAATCGTGAGAAAAATTTCTGTCTATCCATCCACTCTCCTCATCCTCACTCTCACCTGGGATCTGTCTGTGCTGCACCCCAGTGCTTGAGGAAGAAACATGCGTGGGAGCATACTTCTCTTTTTCTGTCAGACCAGCTCCTGAGTCTATAAGATCAGCTGCAACACGACCGACCACTTTACTGAATGTTTACATTGTGACTGTCACCCTGCTGGAATGTGGTATCTTGACATGTGTCCCTGCCACAGCTGAGTGGGCGTGCAAGTATAATACATTATCAGACAGGATGCAACCCTCTTTTTTACGTGCTGATTCTCCTGGGTTGCAGTGCCCTGTATTATCTCTTATCCTACCCTCCAATTTCTCCAGAAATTCAAACATGTCCTTTAAAAGGTAGTGAAAGTCACACAGTGGTCAGATTTATAGACCACAGAAAGGGGAGAAAAGTGCTCTGGTTTTGCTGGTGGCAAAAATCCATTCCTGGTACATAACAGATAATCAAAGACTTATGGAAACTTAAATGAATCATCATTTAAGTCAATATATAAAAATTAATCTTTATTTTGAAAAATCTCTTAACGCTTTCAAGGTTGAATGAAAAACTCTGCTGTCTTTAGTCGTGTTTAAAGGTGGCTTTTCTTGTTTGAAAACTCAGGAAGATAATATTGTTTGTGAAGTTAAAATTTAGTCACTCATGAGGTGGAATTTACCATGTAAATTATGTAGGTCATGTAAACATTGTTTCTGGCTTTCAGAAAATATTGAGGACTTCACCATTTCCAATTGGAAAATAAAGCCAAGCAAATGGAAATCAGGAAAGAGGATTACAGAACACACAGTGTTCCCTTCAGCTGGCTCCTCTCTCTGCTTACTCATTACAGCCATTATGTTTACAGAACAATTAAAGCAAGGAAAATTATCGTCAGGAAACCTCCTAGACACTCCTGGAACTGCTCATTGAATCCAGGAGATGTTATTATTACCGTCATTATCTCAGAGGCAAGACAACCTAATGTTTACATATGTTTACAAAAAGATGGCTTACTTTACTTAGTAAATAAAGAATTATTATTTTCCATTAAATACATCGTATGTCACTAGTAAGTTCTAAGTCATTAGCGTTTTCTTCCTGCCTGCATCAAAATGATCAGTCCACATAGCTTAGTTCTGTTTCCTTAGTCCCATGTTTCTCCATTTTAGCGTGCTCAGCATGTGGTAAGCAAAGAGTGCAGGACCCCGCCCCCAGAGAATCTGATTCAGCAAGCCTGAGTTTGGCTCCAAGTATTTGCATTCTGCTTTTGTAAAAAGTTCCCAAGTGCTCCTGATGCTAGTGGTCTGGGGACCACACTCAGGTGACCACTGTTTTGAACTGTGAGGAAACCGTTAAGAAGTAAAGGATCATTTAAAAATAAAGACTTAGTATTTTTTGGAGAAATATTACTGCATCAACATTTTCAAACAGCTGCTTTATTTCTCACAAAGTGTACTTCTCCAGGTAGAATATAGAAGACTTTCTAGAACTTCCCAAATTTGTACCAGAAATTCTCACAGCTACAGGAGATATTTTAACGTGAAGAAGAGAGGATGAAGGGGAAATAAGGTCTTCAAATATTCATAAGATGTCATATAGAAAAGAGAATACACTGTCTGTGTTCTCCTACAGGCAGACTTAAGATAAATAAATAACAGTCAAGAGAAGTCGGATTCTGGCATACATGAGGACTTTTGAACGGGGTACCATTGTGCAATAGGAGTTTTCTGTCAATGGAAATATCCAGTCAGTACTTGAATGACCACCTTGCAGAAAAATCCTTGAGAGGATTCCTACTCTAGACTTCTTCTGACTTTCAAATCTATAAGTCTATACTTTTTAATACCTAATACAGGATTTTTAAAAATACAGTTGAGGGGTACAACATCTAGAGAAATAGAAATAAAGCCTTAATACACTTAAACTCCTTTTAGAAGTAGTATTTAGACATTCAGATGTCATATATGGTGAGGAAGACTAGCCTCTTCTCAATCTGTTCCCCTGTTTTTCCCAGGAAAATGGCTCCTCAGCCAGATGATATTTCTCATCTTCCCTTGTCACTGGGCAAGGCCAATAGGATATAAATGGAAGTAATGTGTACAACATCCACGTCACTTAATGAGAAGGCCCTTGCAGTGTACTAACTCTTTCTCTTTCCTTCTTCCTTCAGAAGGACTGCTCCTGCATAAATTTCAGCAACACGCAATCTGAACTAAAATTATGGCTTCTATCTCCTGATGATATTATAAGAAAAGATAAAAGTCTCTAAAAAGGGCATTTGCAATATAACACAAGTTTTGAAAAGGTTGAACATTAGGTTTCTCATTCATATATCAGGTGGTGTAGAAAATGTATGCATTTTACAATTCTAAACAATAGATAAAATAGTTAGATAATTCAGTGGAATTTTTAGCATAAAACAAGAATTTAATAATTTCTTTATTTTTATTTTATTAATTGTACAATTAATAATTTATAAAACTTAACTTTTGTGTGTGCTAACACAGAATTATCCCACCTTATTATCCTCATTATCTCTATCATTATATCGGTTTACCTAAGAGGAATCTGAAATACACAGAGTGGCTTTTCTGAAGTCACACAGCTAGTTAGTAACAGAGCCATAGCTTTGACCCTTGTATGGGAATGGCTCAGTTTTGTTTAGATTCCCACTAATTACACCACCTCAGTGAATTTAGTTGGCTTTTACGGTAGATTGTTGCAATGATGGCCCCCACTGGATAATGCCTACACTTGTGTAGTCTCATTGATCTGGGGTTGTCTGTGTGGCTTGCTTTGGCCCATGGACATTAGTAAATGAGATGCCAGCAGACATGTGAAAGCCCTTCTGAACTGGGGCTTGGGCTGTCTTGCTCTTGGTAACACTGCCGCCATTTAGAAGTCTGGGCTAGCCCACTTGAGGGCAAGACCACGTGGAGCAGACAGGAGCCTTCCCAGCTGAGGCCCCAGGTTGGCCTATCAGTGATTGTAGCCATGTGAGTGACTGCAGACAAGACCAGCCAGAGAACCAGCAAGCCCCACCTAGCTCAAATCATAAGCAAATAAAATGATCATGTTTTTAAGTCACCAAGTTTCCAGATGGTTTAATTCACAGTGATAGGTAACTCATATAACTTGCAATTTGAGGCAATTGTGCCATGTCATCATATAATATGGGTAGTTTTCCACGACTTTAGAATATGGTCATCTGTTGATAAAATTTCCATCTCATTCTTTCTCGCTCTCCCATGCTCCCTCTGAGGCTCCATTCAATAGATTGTGAGTTTCATTATTTGTTTTTTAACTTGTTTGATTTGAAATCTTTCAAAAACTTAGAACGAACTTAGTAGTGACGAGAGGGTTGATACAGGTCTTATAATTGCTTACTTAATTCATTGAGGTCTACATCCCTTATATGTATACTTTTCTAGACAGATATTTTACTTCATAAAAAGAAAGGAAAAAAGCTTGTCTAGAGGGTAATCAGAACAAGAAAATTTGGTACAACATTCACTAAACCAGAGGTTGGGTAGCTTTCAAGAGATGTGTCATGGTTTTAGCCTGAGGATGGTTTATTTATTTATTTGCCAACTTGAGGAAGACGAGGCCGCCAAACTGGTTCTTGACAGAGAGTAAAGAATATGTGAGCCTCAATTTTCCTAACAGGAGCTGTCACAAGAAGTATAAAGGAAACCGTGTAGGTGGGATGCACTATTACCCCCTCCACTGCTGGCGTGCTGTCTTTGGCACATACATCATAGGACCTTGATTACTGCACTGAATCCTAAAATATAAAGTGGAGCTGTGGGAGACTGTGTTTTGAAAAGTTTACAGGGCAGCATGATTTTAATTTAATGTCTTTTTTTAAAAAGAAAATTACATGCTACATAACAGTGATGAAAAGTTAGTGGGGTATGGGGTTAGTTTTGGGAGCCTAGCTCCTGATAGCTCTTACTTGGAATGCCTTTCCAGGCCTGTCAACATATAGCAACTCTGGCACAAAACGGTTGGATAGTTTATTTTCTTTTAAAGTCAAAGATGGTCACGTCTACCCATGTTCAAACTGTACATGGCATACACGTCTAATGAGATTTGAGCCATTTCACCGAATGTATTCACAATAACATGTCATTTGATAAATACATAAATGTAAGAATGAATCAATAATGAAATGTACCTTAACCATATTTTGTCTTTCTCTTTGATTTGCTTCCTCTGTAATTTTCTCTATATAATACCAATTTTTAGTGTGTATGGCTTAAGTGAACACTGACTTAAAAACAGACCATATCATTTTGAGCCAAATAACTGCAATTGTAATAGAATTATCTGCAGATTGCAGTGGTCTTTTGCATATATTACAGTAAACATTTAACATGTGTTATTATTGTTATTATTATATGTATAATCATATGTTATTATCATTATCTTTCTGTAGATGAGGAAACAAATTCAGAGGGTTAAACGACTTGTCCAGATTCCCACATCTAGTAAGTGGAAGAAATGGTAGTCAAATCCAGGCCTTGTGCTCCCAAGTCACATGGCTATTTTTCCTTAATTCTTTCTTTGTGGGGTGGCTGCCATAGAACCCTGCCCAGATCCACCTCTACCTTCTCCCCGAACTAAGCCACTCATTTTCTCAGCTGCTGGGAGTGTTGATGGCTGGCAGCTCCCAGCTGAGTCAGCAAGTCTTCTTTGGGCCTTGCTCTAGTCCAAGAGTGTGGCCTAACCCATGGTAACACACTTTGGGGGGATGTCAGTCTGCATCCAGTTACTAGCTGATACAAGAGTATAAAAGCCTGTCACTCTCCTCAGCCCTGAAGAACTCATAAGAACCATTCCAGCTCTAGAGCTTCCCTGGTAGGATCAGCTGATGCCTTTGTTGCAAATGCATCACGGTTCAACTCCCCTCGCTGGCCAATCCACGTCTTCATCCCAAGAGCACCTGCCCATGAACTCACAGTGTGCAAATTTCTGTCTTAGAGTCTGCTTCCTGGGGAACCCAACAAGTGAACTTTGTGTGTAGCATTGTTTTCTTTTTAAATGTATTTTATGCTCCTTAGAACTGTATTCAGTCAATCAACAAAAATTGATTGTGGACAGATCAGTCAGAAATGAATTATGAAAAGCAGAAACCACTCGATTTTCAGCAACAATGGATTTAATACAAGGAATTGGACCCTTCCAAGTGATTGGAATGGCTTGGCCCCCGTGACTGACTGCCATCTCTGCCACAATAAAAAAGATAGCGGTCAAATCATCATGTTGTACACCTTAAATATATACAATTTTTATTTATTTTTTAAATTGTAAAAAGAGAAGATGGAGAATCAGGAAGACTTCTAATTGATGAGTACAGATCTCAGAAACTTAGCTATAATTCCAAGATCAGAAAGCAACTGCTAGAACCATTGGCTTCAAAGGCGCATCAGACCTGCTAGAGCAGTACCAGCAAAATGGATGCCTTGTATGGTCTCTGCTTCTTTCTCCATCTAACGTAATTCCAAATTCAAATAGATGCATACATATGATTCGAGAACATATGGCACATCTGGAAACTTACCTGGAATGTGTTCTGAGAAAGTTTTTTTTTTTAGCTTTCTGGCTTTTGCAGTATAGGAAGTCACCCAGAAGGAAGCTGGGACAGATGAAGTATGAGCCGGTCTACTGTATCTACCACACACAGTTCTTGCCTTCACCAGGGTTACATTTTAGACAAAATATAAGACAAAAAGTATACACATAAGGCAGACAGTAACACTCTCAGACAATGTTATTAGAAGATCAATAAACTTTAAAAATGGAAAATGTTTAGATTTAACAGCAGTCAACACACTTTGTTCTTTATAGCAATTCATGTAATAGTGCCAGTGTGATACACTTAATTAAAATATTCCATTTGGCAAAGGTGGCATGAATTGATTTGAGCCTTAAAGGACAGTTTGCAAGTTTAGACACGTACTATGACTTTTGAAAGAATTCTACTGGACTCAGCAAAACTGATTAATTAAATTTTGAGAATTTGTGCTGTAGAAATTAAACTTGATCAGAGCTTGACCTAACTCACATTTCTCCAGATTTTAGATGTGAACCGGTTAACACTGAAGAGTACAGAATATAGATTATTCTATCCAAGAGGTTCATATTTTGACCAAAGGAAAGAAAGGAAGGAAGCTCTTTTTGCTGAGTGAGCCTAAGGAAAATAATACAAAGTTGAGTCTAGAACACAGGTGCTTAAACTGTAATTGGTGAGAGAGCCCTTTGAGAATCTAGTAAAAGCTCTAAACTTGTTATATTCCAGAACTGCAGAAATGTATACATATATGCATATGCAAGATATGTCACAAATATCAGCTGGTTCACAGACCCACTAAACTCCTGAAATCTCCTAAAGTCCTTGGGTCTTGGCTTAAGCAGTTCTAGTCTAGAGTGGCATGCTTTCTTAAATTTCTGAGGATTTTGTGAGTTTTCAGTTCTCAAAAAAGTGGTAATACGTGTATATGCGTGATACACATATATGATATAATATATCACATATGTATATATAATATATAAAATGTACATATATTATACGCACACACACATATATATAAATGAAATATATGCTGCTAAATATGCTGGCGAAGTGTAGCCTAAGTCAGTTGTCTCAAAAATTGTTACTATGCACCTCCACCAGTAAAATGTTTCTGAGAATATTCTGCTACCCAGTTTTCCAGGGACTAGAAAATTACTCCATTTCTTTCTCTATTTACCTCTATCACACACTAAAAACATAGAGGCAGATTATCTCATACCAACTGGATAGTGGTGTGGTCTTGAGCAAGTCATGGATCTCTTTTAGTCTTCATCTATAAATTTCTTTTGTAATGTGATTTATATCATGTTCAGTGCTAAGATTTTGTAATTCTTTCAAATGCAACAAAATATGGGATTGTGTGGACCGGATTGTTCTTGATAGATGTGGACAATATATGCATCAGAGCAGGTCCTGCTGCACATTATGACTCAACAATGTGAAATACTAAACTGAAGGAAAAGGGAAATTTCTTATGCTCTAATTCCAACACACAAAATGAATCAATGAATGTGCTTCTCTTTAGGAACAAATACAACCTCTTTAACTGATGGTAAAGAAGCTATCATGGGGTCTCTGAGCTGAGTCCCAGGGTGCTCAGAACAGCATAGATAGTGATAATGCCCCACAGGACCCAGTCTGTTTGTGTTTCATCCTAAATTTGCTAAAGGAGTGGAGTGGATAAGGGCCTGAAATAGAATGGCTGTGGCTAAATGTGCTTAGGCATGGAATTGTCTGAGGTGGGTCCTCGAAGACACCAACTAGCCAGAAAAGTATTACTAATCAGAGTGACTATAATAAAGTTAGCTCAGGACATGGCTAACAGTGTGCAAAGCTAAAGAATATCTATCCCTGCATCTAGGGAGTAGAGTTAGAAAACTTGGTTTGTTTTATTATTATTATGGGACAGAGGGCTTGAAATGAACATGTTAGGTCGCCAATCCAAGGGGAGGGTGCTGGAATGAGTAACAGTATATTTGATAACAGGGCAGAGTGATAACAGGGCACTGGTGGCTTTATAATTTGCTGTTTGATTTCTGTGTTTGGCTTCTGCTGCAACCAGCTGGCATGAAGGTCTCTCTGGTGTTTTGACTCAAGAAAGGGACTAAAACTCACTCAGGCTTCACTACCATTAACCTGAACATTTTGAGTTTGGTTCATGGCAAGAGAAATGTGTACTTTGGATTTATTTTTTCATAGTCATGGTATATTGGCTGCGTTGATCTCCTTTATGACTTGGGAATTTCTTTATGAAGTAGCACCTGGGTTTACGAATGGCAATATATGTCTACAGAAGGAAATTTTCATCTCATCTGAAAATAATTGGCATCTACAAAAAATGGCTCCTTAAGACAAAAATATCTCTTGGCAAGTAATAGAAACTGTTGAATTTTGATTGAAAGATTAAGCCTTTCCTCTTTCTTTTAGCTTCACCCTGATCTACTTAGATTGGGTTTGTTACTTGAATTTAGAGTCATTGTTATACGATCGTGCAAAAGAAAATGTCATACATCCTTTGTCTATGAAGTGTCGTCTGCGTTTTCTTTATTTTTTCTATTGATGTGTATTGCATAACAAATAAATTTATATGTATGTAAAACCTTGTGTTCATCTCAGTTATTTTTATATATTAATCACACCTTTGTAACCACAGATCAAGATGTACTATGTTATTAGAAGCGTCCCTTGGACTCTCCTAGCCATCACCCTCCCCTCAGCCTCCAAAAGAGAGCAAGTGTTTTGACTTCCATCACACAGATTGTTTCGCCTGTTTGGGACCTTTATATAAGTGCAATAATGTAATATATTTTTTTGTGTCTGACTTCTCTGACTCAATGCCATGTCTGTGAGACTGTGCATGTTGTTGCTGGTAGTGGCAATTACTCATGTTCATTGCCAGGAAATATTCCATTGTATCAATAGTCTAAAACTATATACATTCTTCTATTCAGGGATATTTTTGTTTTCTCCAGTTTTTCACTGTATTGAATAATGATGTTAATTTTTTTGTACAAGTCTTTCAGTGCAAATATATACAGATTTTCAATATCTAGTGTGTTTACTGTGTCATAAGGTATTTGTACGTTTTGCTGTAGGAGAAACTGTCAGATGGCTTTCCAAAGAGATTGTACCAATTTCTACTCTCACTAGCAGTACTTGCCCCCAGCATTTCTGGTAGATGTATAGTGGTGTCAGTGTGTGTGTGTGTATGTTTTCATTTAATCTTTTTTTTTAAGACTAATTTGTTTAGAGCAGTTTTAGGTTTACAGCAAAACAGGAAGAAGGTACCGAGATTTCCCATATATCCTCGTCTTCTACCAGAGTGGTTAATTTATTATTACTGAAAACCTACATTGACACGTCATAATCACTCAAAAGCGATAGTTTACCTTAAGGTTCACTCTTGGTGTTGTACATTCTATGGTTTTGGACAAATGTATGATGACATGTATCCATCATTATAATATAGTGTAGATCATTTTCACTGCCTTGAAAATCCTCTGTGCCCTGCTTCTTTATCCCTACCCCCTCAACCCCTGGTAACCAGTGATCTTTTTACTGTTTTCATAATTTTGCCTTTTCCAGAATGTCATATTGTTGGAATTGTACAGGATGTAGTCTTTTCAGATGGACTTCCTTACTTAGTAATATGCATTTCAGGTCCCTCCATGTCTGTTCATGGCTTGATAGCTCAATTCTTGTTAGCACTGAGTACTATTGCATTGTCTAGATGTATCACAGTTTATTAACCCGTTCACCTACTGAAGGACATCTTGGTTGCTTCCAAATTTTTGGCAGTTCTAGATAAAGCTGCTGTAAACAACTGTGTGCAGGTTTTTGTGTGGACGTAAGTCCTCAACTCCTTTGGATATTTACCAAGGAGAACAATTGCTGGATCATATGGTAAGAGTATGTTAGTTTTTTATGAAACCACCAAACTGTCTTCTAAAGTGTCTGTACCATTTTGCATTCCCATTGGCAGTGAACGAGAATTCCTATTGCTCCACATCCTTGCCATCATTTGGTGTTGTCAGTGTTCCAGATTTTGGCCATTCTAACAGGTGTGTAGTGATATCTCACTGTTGTTTTAATTTTCATCTCTCTGATGACATATGATATTGAGCATCTTTTCATATGCTTGCTTACCATCTGTATATCTTCTTTGGAGATGCATCTGTTCACACCTTTGGCCCATGTTTTAATCAGTGGTTCATTTTCTTATAGTTGGATTTTAAGAGTTCTTTGTATATTTTGGATAATAGTCCTTTATCAGATGTGTCTTTTGCAAATATTTTCTCCCAGCCTGTGGCTTGTATTCTTAGTCTCTTGACATTTCCTTCCACAGAAGTTTTAATTTTAATGAGGTCCAGGTTATCAATTATTTCTTTTATGGATTGTGCCTTTGGTGGTGTATCTAAAAAGTCATCACCATATCCAAGATCATCCAGGTTTTCTACTATGTTATTCTCTAGGAATTTTATGGTTTTGCATTTTACCTTTCGGTTTGTGATCCAGTTTAGTTTAATTTTTGTGAGGGGTGTAAGAGCTATGTCTAGATTCATTTTTTTGATGACACTAGATTCCTCATTCATCAACATGTGAGTACTCAGTAGTTCCAGCAACATTTCTTGAAAAAACTCCTCTTTGCTCTGTTGTATTTCCTTTGCCCTTTTGTCAAAAGTCAGTTGACTGTATTTATGTGGGTCTATTTCTGGGCTTGCTATTCTGTTCCGTTGATCTACTTGTCTGTTCTTTCATTGGTGTCACATTGTGTATTGACTACTGTGGCTTTACAGTAAGTCTCAAAGTCGGGTAGTGTGAGTCCCCTGACTTTGTTCTCCCTCAATATTATATTGGCTATTCTCGGTCTTTTCCTCTTCATCTAAACTTTAGAATCAGGTTGTCAATATCCATTAAATAACTGGCTGAGATTTTGATTGGGATTGCATTGAATCTATAGATCAAGTTGGGAAGAACTGACATCTTGACAATACTGAGTCTTTCTATCTATGAACATGGAATATCTCCCCATTTACTTAGTTCTTCCTTGATTTCATTCATAAAATATTTATAGTTTTCCTCATGAATATCTTGTACATACTGTATTTGTTACGTGGTGTATGTACTTGATAGCTAATGGTGTTGATCACTTTTACATGTGTTTATTAGCCATTTGGATATCCTCTTTGTGAGATACCTGTCAAATGTTTTGCGTATTTTTTTCTATTGGGTCATCTATCTTCTTTTTTCTTGAGTTGTAGAAGTTTTTTATATACTCTTTATTTTTCTGTGTAAAATATATATAGGA
Organism: Equus caballus; assembly: GCF_041296265.1. Classification (NCBI taxonomy): domain Eukaryota; kingdom Metazoa; phylum Chordata; class Mammalia; order Perissodactyla; family Equidae; genus Equus; species Equus caballus. The sequence goes on along the minus strand of NC_091692.1, from coordinate 11,571,233 downwards.
AGTATTTTCTCCCACTCTACCTTTTAAACTGTCTTATTTCTATGAAGTACAAATTACTAGTGTAATCTCTGGCTAGTGCTTTTTGTTTCCTCTTTAAGAAAACTTTACTATTCTAGGCACAAAGCTATTCACATATATTATCTTCTACAACATTCGTTGCTTTCATTTAGATCTGCACTCTATCTGGAACCAATTTTGGTGTATTAAGGATATAAGGATTAAGATTCATTAACCTAGCTTTTCCTCCCACTGCAATGCAATGTCACCTTTATCATAAGTTGATGGCTGTATATATGACTCTGTTTCTGGACTCTATATTGTATGCCATTGGTCGCTTTTTCTATTCTTGTGTCCATATCATAAAGTCTTAATTATTGTGATTTTTTGATAAGTTGATATCTGACAGTGTCAATACTCTGACTTTGTTTTTGTTCAAGATTGCCCTACCTCATCTTGGCCCTTTTGCATTTCCAAATAAATTTTAAAATAAACTCAACAATGTCTTTGAAAGAGTGTTGTGACTTTAATTGGGATTTCTCTGAATCTGTATGTAATTTGGGGAAAAACTGATAATATTTACAATCTTCTTTAATTTTTTTCAGTAATATTTTGTAATTTTATGCACAAAGATTTTGCACAATTTTCATCCGATATGGATCTAGGAATTTGATTTGCCTGATGCTAAAATTAATGCTTCCTTTTAAAAATTTTATTTTCTAATTGTTTTTATGTAGCAGTTGTGCTAAATTTACATATTTATTTTAGCACTTTATAAATGCTTTTGGATTTTTTGCGTGCACAATCATGCCATTTGCAAACTATTTATTTATTCCTTTCCAAACCTTATAATTTTTATTTCTTTTTATGATATTATTGCACAGGCTAAGGCATCCAGTAGAAAGTTGAATAGAAGTGATGATATCAGACTTCCTTATCTTGTTCCCAGTCTTTATGGGAATTTTTTGATATGTCTTTATTAAATATAATGTTTGCTATATATAGACTTTTGTAGATATCCTTTATCAGATCAAGAAGATTCTCCTCTATTCCTAGTTTGCTGATTGTTTTTATCATGAAATAATACTGAATTTTATCAAAAGCTGTTCCTGCATCTGTTGAGGTAATTATGCCATTTCCCCCCTTTATTCTGTCAATGTGATCAATTAGATTGATTGTTTTCTGAATGTTAAACTTCTGTTACAGACCTAAAATAAACCCTACTTAATGTTGTTATATTATCTCTTTCATGATTTGATTTGCTCACCTTTTGTTTAGGAATTTTCACCTATGTTCCTGAACAAAACATCTCTGTAATTTTCCTTTCTTATAATGTCCTTTTTATGCTTTAGAGTAAAGGCTATGCTGACCCCATAAGGTGAGCTGGGGACTGTTCCTTGTTTTTCTCTTCTCTGAAAGTGTTGTGTAGAATTCTTATTTCTTCCTAAATGTGTAGAGGAATTCAGTAGTGAAGCCATCTGAGCCAGGGGTTTTTTTAGGATGCAAGTTTTTAATACCATATTCAATTGCTTTAGCAGATAATGGGATGATCTGAATTTTTATTTATTTTTTCTCTCACCTTTGATATTTTTTATTATTTTCCCCCTGGGGAATGTTTTTCCATTTTATTTAAATTAGAAAAAAAAGTAGAACCATATTTCATTATACATAGCAAAATCTCTTTTTACAAATTTCATCAATTATATCAAATATATTAAATGTTATGTAATTTTAATAAGATATTATACCAATTGGTAAACCTTCCTATGCTACTTTGATTAAATGTCTTTGTTTTCCAGTGATATATTAGATTAAAATAAGAATATGTTTTTGATAAATATTATTGGTAACCCATGTCCTGTGCATTTCAAAAACTATAAAAGCAAAAAAAAAAAAAAAAAAACTATAAAAGCTACATAATTCCAACAAAGCCCAGTACTTTTGTTTGCTGTTAGATGATCTTAAGAGTTCTTTTCTGTTTTCTTGACCATGCTTCTTTTTAAGGTTAAAGTGCTTGCTACCATGAAAGGCTTCTTAACAATTGGAAGTTGAATTATTTATAAAATTTATGGCTTCATTGTCTGTCACTATTTCATAGATACACTGTGCTGTATCTATTGCCTATACCCTAGCTACTGTCTACAATTTCAGACAGTTTTTATTGCTTGTGTGTTTATTTTTCTCAAACATTTGGATTAAAAAACACACACACAAAGATTATAAATTTGGTCAAGTTTTTTCAAGAGAATTAATACAGATTCCGGTCCCTCCAGAAATATCACCCTAGGCTGTAAAATCCCCTCAGGGCTATTTACCTTTCTCTCCTTAGAAATGGGTTCAGAGTAGAGCAAACCACAGGTAAACTCCTAGAGTTTTAGTAGTGATGGTGACATGAGGTGAGGAATACTAAGGGCAACGTTCAGGATCCAGGTCAAGAATATTAGTGAGGGCCCCACCAATTCAAATTTAGGGTAACTTGTCTGAAGTCCAGAGGCAAGGACTACACAGGCTGCCTTTATTAGGAGTTTGGTTATACAAGCTCTGGGTCAGCTCCCATTCTTTGTGGCTATCCAGGCAAGCCATCTCACCTATTTAGCATGGCCGGGTGGACCAAGGAAAGCACTGACAACTGGGTGCTTTTCATTGCTAATCCTGGCCTTGACTCACTCCGTGACCTCTCTTGGTGTGTTTCTTCAGCTGGAAAGTGGAGATAATAATAATGACCTATTTAACAAGGGATGTTGTGTGGATTAACAGTTAATAACATGTTTCACAAGACAAGGCAGCATTGAGCTTGTAAATACTAATAGAAAGTTTCTCCACACTACAAAGCTAAGTTAGTGCTTCTCTTGAAGAAAACCCAATATGCCAGAGCATGAACATACGAAGCAGTTGAAATAAGGTGAATTTTTACTTGCAGAAGTAACTTCATTTTCCAAAAGAATACTCCACAATTTTCCTTTTGGTAGTTGATTCGCCCTTGTGCATTTAAAAGCTGTTATAAAATTTATTCATACCTACTCTATTATTTTAGCATTTAGTACTTAGAACACATTTTTGGTATGCTTGGATATAATTGTTTTTCCCAAAAATTCAACTAAGAATAAATATTATGCAGCTTGTCACCTGTATATAACCATAACGCATCTGTGAAGTCAACTTGACTTCCATAAGCCATTTTGTTACTTTGGCTGCTTCATCATGAAGGATTCTTGTATTACTTGGGGAAATTGTGTTAAACTTAATGAATCTGAATTTATGTGTAGCTTTCTAGGACTCTGTAACATCTCATCAGGTAATTTACTTCCAATAGTTTAGCATTGAGTCAGCTGTGTGCAGCAAAATTACATATGTCTGCCAAACTAATTCTCCATACAATACATTCCATTTACTTTGTGTCTAATTGTTGTGTTATTCACAAAGGTGAGAAAAGTCACAGATGGAAATGTAAGAAAACTATGAGATACTTTATTAAAAGAAAATCAAAAGATAGTAATAATTTCTCACCGATAAAAAGTACTTACTAAATTCTTGAATTTTTGTTGACATTACCAAGGTGAGGTCAAATGCAAGGACAAAAAATTATGCTGATAAAAGAATCTGGAAATATAAAAATTGAACCCTGTGTTTAGTAAGTATTATTAAAATAATTTGAAAAACATGGAAAAGAATGACTAGGCATTTAGTTGAAATTTCAGCCAGGCTATGACCTAATGCTTTCTTATAGTGCTATTAAAAATTGTGGTCTTTTTGTACATTTATGGATATTTTAATGGGGATTTGAGAGGATTTATGTAATACACACTTTATTTGATCTTTGCAAATAAACTACTTCTAAACTCATTAGTTCACTTGGTCTTTATCAGCGTCTTGAGTCATGTGAAGAGTATATTTAATCCTCTTATTTCTATAGGAGAAAAATAAGACTCTGACAGTTCACTTATTCTTTTCATTTTCTCTGAAAAAGGTTGTGAAGCCTTGCCCGTAGTCACAAAACTAGCTGAAAATTATGCTAAAGTTATCTTTGAAATGTCAGTCAAGTCCCCTTTGCTATGCCATATTGCTTCCATTTTTTTTACCATGTAGATTATCTTTGCTCATTTTTCAATTGTTTTGTTTTACTTCTAACTTCTTTCTACCACCCAGCAATATATAGAGAGAGAAAGAGAGAGATTGCCTTATATTGATGTAGTAAGAAACTTTCTTTGTATTTTTTGTGAAGAAGGTTGGCCCCCGAGCTAACATCTGTTGCTAATGCTCCTCTTTTTGCCTGAGGAAGGTTGTTGCTGAGCTAACATCTGTGCCAGTCTTCCTCTGTTTCATGTGGGATGCTGCCACAGCGCGGCCTGAGGAGTGGGGCTAGGTCCGCACCCAGGATCCAAACCTGTTAACCCAGGGCCACTGAAGCAGAGTGCATGAACTTATCCACTATGCCACCAGGCCGGTCCCACTACTTGTTTATTTTTTGTTGATGATTCATTAAAATGTCCCACCTAGAATTAGATATCAATTTTCTAAAGACAACATGAATTAAGATAAACCACAAAATTATGGGAAATTTGTGCTCCTCTCACCAAATGTAGTGCTTGGCCTTTGCAAATGGAAAGGAATATTGGGATCAGGTCTTTGCAGAAAAGATTCTGCCAGAGCTTGTATCTACCAGGTATGTAATTTTGAAATTAATTTCTGCCATGAGGTAATTCTTAAATTTTAAGTAATATTCTACTCCCATTAGACATTAAGTGCAATAAAATAGAGATTTGGTTTTATTCACAACTGCTCTGCTCCACTGTCCGTAAGAGTCCAATATTTTCAACACTATTTTGAAATGAGTCTATATAAAATTAAGGAGGTGAGGACTATGAACAGAGGGACTTCCTCAAGGACCACCACACAAATTTCATGACTCTGATCCAGGGCATGGGCAGTTGGGGAGCATATTAATTCTACAACTTAAAGTACGGCCCGTGACACAGAAGAGTATCTGGCCCAAAATGTTGATAGTGCCAAAGTAGATAGTTGAGAAACTGTAGTCTAGAGTGAAAGAGATACCAATGCTTCCTTTATTATGTAATGAAATATTTAAAAAATAATAATAAATGTCTTTTCATCAGCAGAACATATTTCTAGATAAACTTATCTGATTTTTGCGTTACTTTCTTTTATAACTGTAATTGTATGACATAGGCATTTGAAGTGGTTTCACTTACAAGGTCACAAGTAGACAAATGTCGTATTTGGTCATCTTTAATCCGTGGTCGTTTTTATGCTTTGGTTTGATGGCTGGCATCATTGAATTAGCGTGTCATACAGCACAATGTCATCTCCTGCAGATCACACTTATCATAATGGCTCCCACACTTACCAGCAATGTGAGATTGCTGTGAATATCACATGTGAAATCTCTTTGTAATTACATCTGTAAAATGGATATAATGCCTCACTCATAGAATTTCTTAGTATTAAACAAGATAATAAAGGTAAATAGAAAAGTACACTAACTGATTTATAGAAAGCAACTAACATATATTAGCCATTATTATTATTATTCATTATATAAGTTTCATTTTCCTGGTCTTAGAATTTTACCTGCAATTTACCCAGCTTTCACTAGATGTTGATGGTGTTTTATTATGATACACAAAACAAAATCTCAGGAAAAACTGATAGGAATTCCAGGGTCCATCTGATAAAAAAAAAAAATAACCTTAATTATGGCATCAGAATGAACATCAGATTATACTCCATAAGAAAATCATATAAAATGAGAAATTATCATGTTTTCTTTTACTTTGCATACCTTGTATGAACTGTATGTGCCTGCTCCATCATTTACTGGGTTTCTAAGGGCCGTGTGTCTCTAGTTCACGCAATTTGAGTGTTAGATGGCACTCTTGTGTCTCTGATTAAATGCACACGATTATACTTTTTAGTGTTCTCAAACTAATTAGGGCCAATGTTCAAACCTTTAGTCAACTGGATTTCATAGGAAAATTTGACACACTCTAGCTTTGTTTCTGTGATGTACTAACCTAAGTGAAATATGCATATCCAGGACTCAGGGCACACATAGACTTTCACCTACTATAAGATTTACCAATGAAGTAACTTAATCTCTTTTGTTTGAAAGGCTGCTGTAGATTAGTTTTAATTTGACTGTACCTCTAAAACCTTAGATAATACACCTATCTGGGAAGATCTTCTTTCCTCGAGTAAGATTCAAGAAAAATTAGCTCTGTTGTGATTATTTTTCCCGGAGAGCCTAATACCTTAAGATGTTTCATATTCTATGACAAAATATAAACACACAGACACACACACACACAGAGGAAGAGAAGAACACCTACATTAATAAAATAAATGCATTTATTAAGACTATTTCTGAGGGACCATGCAAACTCTTTTTAAATATACATACTCATTAAATGCTCACAACAACTCCCATTTTACAAATGAAAAAAAAAAGGCTCAGAGAGACTAAGGAATTTGTCCAATGTCACGTAGCTTGTAAAGAGCGCAGCCCCTGCTCTGAGCCCAGACTGTGACAATAGAGCGGAGATGCTTCACCGTTATGTTAGAAGGTCTTCCACTGTGTTGATCTTGCACTGTGCTCGATACGATGGCACAACTTTTCTCTTCTATCTAGCCGGTAATATCCACCATTAAAATATTGGCTTTGGCATACTCAGAGCTCATTTGGGTATTGCTATGATCATGGCAACTGTAAAGTAACATTTTTGAGATAACTGGAGATGGTTTTAAGGAATTATTGATTTTTTTTGGAAGTGATGTTGGCATTGTGGTTATGTTAAAATGTATTTATTATTTAGAACTGTCTGCTGAAGTATTTATAATAGGTGAAATTATGACTTGTTTGGGATATGCTTTAAAATGCTCCAGAAAAATGGGATGGGGTGATAGAATAAATAAAACTAGCAAAATATTGATAATTGTGGATGTGACACGATGGCTACATGAGAGTTCATTGTGTTATTTTTCTAATTTTGTGAATGTTTGAAAAGTTTCATGATAAAAATTTAAAAGGAAATATTTATCGGTTCAAGGTACAAAAATCATCTCAAGAAATCACTATTAAAAAAAATAGATGTGTTAGGGCTGGCCCAGTAGCATAGTGGTTAAGTTTGTGCACTCTGCTTTGGCGACTGGGGGTTCACAGGTGCAGATCCTGGGTGCAGGCCTACACACTGCTCATGAAGCCATGCTATGGCAGTGTCCCACATACAAAATTGAGGAAGATTGTCACAGATGTTAGCTCAGGGCAAACCTTCCTCAAGCAGAAGGAGGAAGATTGGCAACAGACGTTAGCTCAGGGCCAATCACCAAATAAATAAATAAAATAGATGTGGTCAACTTTAAAGAGTTTGAAACATAAACCTTTGCTTTCTACAGTGAACTCATTCCATAGAAATGTTGCATTGGGTTGTTAGATTAAAAAGCTGTTATCTTAGGAATTAGAGAGGAGTATATCACTGATTTCAGAACAGTAAGTTTTGATGAGAATCAGGGGGTGTAAAGAAGGAGGAAGTTGATCAGGGGATCTGTTGAGAGAAGACATCTGGATGTAACAGCGGACAGAAGCACCATGAGCCTGTCAGTCTCTGAGGAACTGAATGGACAAAAAGTGTAGAAAGTGGAAAATGCAGCAATACATCTTTATTTCACCATAATTTTGTTCATGGCATATGTCCAGTGATTTTGGGTACTATAAAGAAAAACAACTATGTCTTAAGTTGTTGATTATTAACTCAATCAAAATCTGTATAAAAATAGCCACAAAACATATTATAGTAATGAGTTTGTAGGTAGATAAACTTAAAGAAATATATAATAGGAGCATTCTAAGAGAATGGAGAAGAGTGAGCTATCTGTAGATAATACTTATATGGGGAGAACTAGATACTCAAGAATGAATTTTGTTCGTATCATAATAAATGATATTTCTACTTTGGCAAAATGTTTGCCTTGACTAATTTGACCTTAATCAAGTCACAAAATCTGTTAGTCTAATTTATGCTCATTAATGCCTTGCACAGTTTCAATATGGAAGCTCACTATGTAAATATGTGTTGAATGAGTAATTGAACAAATGAATATATGAATCAGAATATAAGTGATGTATATACATCGGTGACACAAATGCTAGCTGGTCATTCTACAGACCAAAAGAATAAGTTTGATTTTATATTTAGTAAAATATCATTAATTTTAAATGAGTCATGAGAGAGATGAGTCATGAGACGAATAGTTCATAGAATTATTTAAGTTAACTCTGGAAAGAGGATAAGTGGAACCTACTGCTTTCCTTGGATATGTGGTTCTCTTTCAGATAAATCCATTTTTTCTATTCTCTTGAGTGTATTTTGAAGTTAAGCAGTAGACATTCTTTTCTATTTTAGAAGAAAACTTCGAGGATGCAGTAAACATATTTTGCCTCTTTCTTTTTTTTTTTCATTTCAAAAACTTTTTCTGACAGTCCAAACAGAAGAGAGTCAATGAATAAATCCTTATTCCAGGCACAATATATAAATGTCATAGGCTTTTTGGAGACATTAAACATTAGAGCCTCTATTAATTATAAACAACATTTCTCTAGTCATAATTGCGTTACAAAAGCAATATGGGGTCTTTTTAGAGCAAGAAAAAAACACTACTTAGTGAAATCCATACGGTTCCTCCAGAAGTCTTTTTCTCCCCAGGTAGTTATTAAAATGTCAATAAGAAGTAAGCAAATTCGGCGTATTAGAAAAATTTAAAAGATTGAATATAATTTTGATCAAGTAACAGTAGTCTTAGAGAGTTTTTAGTGTGGTGTGTTTTATTTTTACTTCATAACTTTGCTCATTACTTTAGAACTTTTTTTAGAAGATGATGGTATATATCAAACTCTAAAATTACTTTCATATCTCATACAGTGGATGTCATAAAAGCAGAATATTATTCTTTATTTCCATGTTTACAGGTAATGAAGTGTTAAGTAATAAATCTAATCAAAAGGCAGAAGTCTGTCGTTCCAAGATCTAGGATTTCACTTATTTTACAGAAGGTGATAGAAAGTAAATTAAATATCCAAGTCCATTTTATTATAGATAAATAATTGGGTTAAATTTTTTGTTTTTATTTGTAACTCCGGAGAGTATTTACTAGGTTAAGAAGAAACAAGATTGGAACCTATTATTCAGTATAAAATCCATGAATTTTTCAGAAATAACAGTTAAATTTGTAATTTAAAAATCAATACATGGATATTGAGAAATGTTCCATAATTTGATTTTTAAAATTAAAGAAACAAAATTGAAAAAAACATAGACTATCTATCCATTGCTACTGCTTAGTCCTCCTCTTTGGAGATGAATGCTCCACCCTAAATTAACCTCTTCTGACATTAGCTCTCTTTTGGCTTGTCCCTTTGTTTAGCTTCCTCAAATGAAAAAGCAAATCAATAAAGGCCTGGATCCTGGGAGACCTCCTGAGAGTAAAAAAGCATTAAAGAACAAAACTTAATTTCTCGAAAACTATGAAGATACTTTTAAAAATCTATTTTATCTTCCTTTGCTCAATAGTGACTAAATATTACGGAAGGTGTTTTGTTTTGTTTTTTAACATATCCCCTATCATAAACAGGGAATAATATCTAGTTAAAGTTTTGTGGAGTTGGCCAAAAGAACAAACAAATGAGAATGAATATGTCTATAAAGAAATCCTTAGTAAGAATAGATCAACTAGAAACTAATTCATCTTCTGTTTTTGGAAACAATGTAACTAATGGTCCAATCATTTTTTTACCTCTGGATGTGTATACCCAAGTGAAAGTGACAGAAATGCAGTACTTGCATTACCTGAGTTCAGCTTGAAGATGGATTCATAAAACATAAATTCTCAAAAATTACTGTTATGTTGTACATAGAGAGAGAATTGGTGATTATAGAGTCACAGAATTACCAGGATTGAAAGGAACCCTAAAGATCATTTTGATAGCAAAGTACGTGGTGTGTGTCTATGGAACATATTTCTTTAAATCTTGCTCCTATAACCCTTCACGTGTGCACCACAGAATTTAATGTTTATAGGTTTTTGAAAGAAAGGATATTTGTGGAAGAAGAGTAACTAGAACGTCTGTTTTCCTTTACAACTCCCATTAGTCCATATTGCCTCACAGATCCCTCAACAGATAGTAGCATTTTCCTCGTAGCAGCTAACAGAATTTTCAGAATAGTTTCTAGGAAAACAGAATTAGACTCAGATTTCCTAATTTCAAACTAAGTAAAAATTCAACAAAAATGGTTTTAGCTAAATCTCAGTGGTTACTAAATGCTTCTTAATCTACCTCTGGTGTTTTCCCAGGACTAAGTGGCAGATTTTCCTTTGTTAGGAACAAAACATTGAGTAGAGACCAATTGTATTTTCTTGTACAGCAAAGTAACATGAACCACTGAAGTCTAAAAGATTGACTTTTTTGCACTGATGTCCTCTGCTTTACCATGAGCAACAAGTTGTAGTTATATTTCCAGATGATGAAGTTTAACTTCCCACTAAAGATAGACTTCCAATCTCTTTAGTTCCTATTTGTGACTCAAATTGGGAGGGGTAAGAAAGCCCTCTCCCCAAATACAGAATATTTTCGATGGAATGGGCCACAAAATATTAAATATTGTCTATTGGCGATACTGTGAAACTTTTCCTCTCTTAAACGCCTTTTACTTTTGCATATAAATGCTTATGGTCACTCATTAACCATACGAGCTATCTTTTTGTATTTTGCCTCTTGAAAATTTTAAACACATCTAAAGAAAACTCCAGTAATTTTTTCACAGATGCATTGAAAACTGTTGGAGGTTATTATGACAGTGAAGTGACATTACTCTTTAGACATATGTGACATTTTTTCTGATTAGCAAATATGTAGTGATAAAATCTAAGAAAGCTCATCCATTCATCTCTGTGATTATAATTTCCCCTGCATAACTTATAGAATAAGCCTAGAAAGAGTCCTCCCACGTGTGTTGGAGTAAATAGCCAACAGGGACATTAGCTGAAATACAAAATTTTATTAATTGAAAGAATTTGGCAGCAATAAACCAACTTTCCACACTGTCTTAAATGTCAATAAGTGTTCATACAAAGCCTTGTGTAAGTGAGAAAAATAGCAATCTTCAAATGTGAAGCGAAATGTGAACATGGGAAGGGCAGTGAAATTAATCAGTGGAATCTCAAAGGGCCTATGAAGTTATTTGTCTCGATCGTTTGCTTTATTTAATTTCCTGTTTCATCTTTTATGCCACTTTTAAAGTAATATAAGTACTTTAAAAGTATTACTATTGAATATTGTATAGTGAAAGCGAAATTGCTTATGTTGTATTTGTTTCAGCGTCTCAGAAAATGGGCCTTGAATTCAAGAAAGACTTGTCAGAGTCTAGCAAGATTCTAGATTCCGTACATAGCAGCTGTAATAATTTGGAGTGAAGCAAACCTCCAAATTATGTCTGTTCAAAGAGATTATAATGAAATATAAACAAGGAAAGAGACAACATAATTTAATAAATCTGATATCCTGATAGCATAACAACAAAAGTAGAGAATTGATACTGTTTACCTAGAGATCCTTCTGTTGCCCACTTTGTCTTTTGTTCTGAGAGATCTCGTGACCTGTGTTGTCATTAGACGCTCCTGGCGCTTTATTCCCATCAGTCTCTGTCCATAAATGCTATCCATAAATTGCCTCTAATAGACACCACAACACTTCGGATCAAACTTCAGATTTTCCAAATTTATGTACCAGATAGGTAAAATAGATATTCTCTACATGTTTTTCCTAAATCTGTGTTTACAAAGAGCTATAACTGTGTCCAAGAGTTGGAGCCAATCTAACAGAAGAGTTCTCACTAGGGGGACCATATGTCCTCATCTCCCTAATGTGAGTGAAGTTTCAAAACAGAGCAGTGTTTATCTTTACCATCTCCAACATTCATACCATCACTTAAAACTTCTCTAGCACAATCTTTAATTTTCCTAGAATTTCTAATAGAAGACCATAAAAATATGTCTATTCGTGACTCAATATTCCTTGCAGACAGTTCCAAGAAAAGAACTTTTTATTTTGGAAGAAAAGTAAGACGTGTTTGAGTAGTCATAATGATTTTAAAAGGTCATGTCTAAATATTTGCCTTGTAATATAATCTGCATTTAGGATGTCCACTGGATCTTCCTTGGAAAATTATAGGCCTTTAGAATTGGAAGGAACCATTCCGTGATTTCTTTTAGACCGTGTTTTCCCAGGTCCACTTCTGAGAAGGTGTTTCAGGATCTCCTGTGAATGATGAGAATAAATTGTATTGTTTTTATACCTTTTAAATTATTTTAAATTGGTAAAGGAAAACTATAATAAGATACATATACCAAATCTTATTTCATAAAAATATCCAAAGACATTGATACCAAAAATATTTACCTGGGCAATAATATTGACTCATTTTTATGTAGTCCTTTAGTAAGTTTTTTTTTTCTTTATTTTACAAATATATTTGGGAGCCAGCCCTGGGGCCTAGTGGTTAAGTTCAGTGCACTCCACTTCAGCAGCCTGGGTTTGGTCTCCAGGCGCTAAACTATACCACTCATCAGCAGCTATGGTGGCAGAGACCCACATACAAAATAGAGGACGGTTGTCACAGATGTTAGCTCAGGGCAAATCTTCCTCAAGCAAAAAGAGTAAGATTGGCAACAGGGCAACAGATCTTAGCTCAGGGATCAAAGGTATCCACTCTGAGAAGGTTCTTTTTTTTGGTGAGGAAGATTGGCCCTGAACTAACATCTGTTGCCAATCTTCCTCCTTTTGCTTTAGGATGATTGACCTTGTGCTAACATCTGTGCCAGTCTTGCTCTGTGTTTTTGTATGTGGGTCAGCACCACAGCATGGCTTGATGAGTGGTATAGGTCTGTGCCCGGGATCCGAACCCATGAACCCAGGCCACTGAAGTGGAGCACTACAGACTTAACCACTATACCACTGGGCTGGCCCTATGAGCAGGTTCTTAACATGCAGTGATGAGTAACAAGTAAAATGCAAATATGTGTTTCATGATAGTGTTCCACCAATGTGAGTTCTTGGTACAAATATCACAACTGGGACAAAAAATATATGTGTTTTGAGAAGTATACTCCATTTGCTAAATATTTGTTGAATAAATATAACAGTTTAAGGTTTTTTCTGATTTCTTTAACAACCAAACAACTTTAATTTGCTTCTTCAGAATCTGTAACAATGTTACCACATCACAAGAAAAGACAAGTGTCTTTGTTTTCAGTAAAATGGAAAAACTGTCTTAAATAGTTGAATATTTGACAAAGATACCCTTCTTTCCTGAAAGATAACTGAGATGGTTGTAAATCATACCTCTAACTCTCTCAATGAAAATTCTGTCAGAAGAGAAGATTTAAACTGGATAATGAGCATGTTCGGTGATTTTTTCCATATCTAACAAATTAAAGAATGACAGCAGTTGTTAGATATTGTTAGTGATTCAGATTTGACCACATTACACGGTCTTCTCTTGAGCGGATCCGTGTGAAGAGCAGCTCATGTTGGATGCAGTTCAAGAACCTGGACTCTGGAGCCAGTTTTCCTGTGTTCAAATCCGGCTCTGTATCCTTGGACAAATTACTTAACTTCAGCCTAGTTTCCTCATCTGTGCAACAGAGATAATGGATCACAGGGCTCTTATGGTGATTAATGAATTAATGTTAATAAAACGTAGGGAACAGGGTTGAGTAGGAAAAACTCACTTCCCCTCCTGTGTGTTTTTCCCTTACTACTCAGACAAAATACTTGCCTTCTGACACTTTTGGTCACCAAATATGGGGGTTGGGAGTTCCTCCCACCAAGCAATTCTCGGCAACACCAGCTAGGAGTCCTATAATTTGATTAGATTCTGATAGTGTTTACCTGGAGTTGGCGTTAGATCCCACAAATTATGGGCTCAGTCCCACAAGTCTGACCCTCCCCATGTGACATGCCAATTGCAAGTCCCAGGTTGTCCTCTATACTTCTGACCCAATGGCTATAAATCAGGATTCCCATAACTCCCTCTTTGGGTTCAATAATTTTCTAGAATGGCTCACAAAACTCAGAGAAACATTTTTTATTTACCATATTACTGGTTTGTTAGAAGGGAATATAATTCAGGAACAGCCAGGTGGAAGAGATGAAGAAGGCAAGGCAAGGGGAAAGGGCACAGGGTTTCCATGCCTTCTGCGCATGCCACTCCCCCCATCTCTACGTGTTCAGCAACATGCAAGCTCTCCTACCTGGGGATTTTTATGGAGGCTTCATCACGAAGCCATGATGGATCATTAAATACATTTCCAACCCTGCTCCCCTTTCTAGAGAATGAGGGGTGGGGCTGAAAATTCCAAGCTTCTAATCATGGCTGGGTCTTTTTCTTATCACTTAGGAAATTATAAGGATTTTGGAGCTCTGTGACAATATATTTATATTTATTTATATATTTATATATACTTTCTATTATCAATACCAATATATTTATATATACTTTCTATTATCTCACAAGGGTCTACACATAGTAAGTGCTATACAAGTGTTTGTTATTTAAGCAAAAATAAATAAATATAGAATCTTGAATGGGTATTGAAATTGCAGGGTAAGGTTAAATATTTTTATATTTGCACTGCTTATTTTTACAAACCAATGTTTTCTCACATACTTCTAGTGATTGCATCATTTTGCATATTTGGTTTTTTCACATGAAAACCCTTTATGTGCTGTAAAGTCGAGTCCAATGCATGAGCCAAAGCACAGCTATTTTACATTTGGACCAAATAAACATGACACTTACCTTTATACGTATAACATTACAATTACGCTGTCTAAAAAAGACAGACCTCATAAAATTTCTCCTCTTATGTTAGTAAATATCAGGTGACAGGTTTTCTTTACCTTTTCATTCAACAGGTTATAGAAATTCTCAAATGTTAAGTATCCTATACTCAAACGTACATAAATTGAGGGAAAATGTGCATAATCCTGGCACTCGGAACTTGCTCTTGTCAAAAGTTTTTGACCTTGAACTGTACAACAAGAGCTTTGAAAGTTTTCAAGTACAAAACACAACTTTTTATAATGAAGAACTGTAATGTTAGTATTCAAAAATCCTCTCCGATTATCTTGGTTTGAGTCGTATTTAAGTTTAGTTTTGTGATTCTTTTACTCAAATTATACTTAAACTTTGAAATAACAGGATGTGCTTGAATATTCAGAAGCACATTATTATCTCTGCCTCTTTAAAGAAGTTGGAGGGTTTTTTTTCCTCAGAATCTGACCTGTCAATCACTCAACGGACCTTTTTTCCTGTTCTTCTGTGCCAAAATCCACTGCTTTTAGGTTGTTTGGCTCTCGGTTAGCCCTCACAAGCTGAAATCCTGCACTGAATAAACCATCAATATTTATTTTATGAAGTTTCCTACTTTTATATCAGAAAGGTGGATCATGCAGTGGAGGCGTGAAATCTCAAAAACACTAATTAAATATGAAGAACCCAAACCTATATAAGATGCAGTTTTCTAAATGGCGCACTTCAGATGGCCTTGAACTCCTTAATGTTTCCAGATTCACTACTTCGGAACCCCTTTGTCCTCTCGAATGTCCAAGAAGTCCTGTGGCAGACCCATAAGCAACACGTCAGCTGCCAAGTGAGTTCTGAGTGGGCTGTACGAGAAAACATCAGCCACGGCCCTGTCTCTCCTTCAGCTCAGAAGTTCCTGTTGCTTGTGTTCTGCAGCTCTCTGGAGCGTGCTATCCATAGAAAGCCAAAGTATGCAAACAAGCCTGCTTTAATGGGCTCCAGGAGTTGATTTGGGGTTACTTTCCCTTACTTCATCATTTCTAAAAGGTACACGTTGAAACTCCATGAAATTGAATGAATGTTTTGCTCAATTTTGGTTAAAAAGAAGTGGTTTACTTTAGACAAGTGGGCCCCAGCTCGACCGTAGTTAGAAGGATGTAGAGTACATTAACACCAGACTCGCCGGGGAGGGGAGGTGAAACCCTAGCTTTTCAGTAAGTCTGTGTGTGTGTGTGTGTGTGTGAGCATCTTAAGTCTTTGTTTTTGTTTTTCCCAGGTTTTAACTGTTAATTTGCTACTGACTCAACTCATAATTTCATTAAGGTATTTGAATTTAACCTTCAGGCAAATTGTTACTTTAAATTATCTTAAGTATCTTATAAATATATTTTTGTAGTGATAATGAGGATCATGAGCAGAGTAATAACTTCATAAAGAATTTAAATGCCTAAATTGAACTAATAAACATGAGTTTGCCATTATTAGTTGGATAGATAACATAGAGTTTGTAGATATATCTTCTGCTACTTATTTAATTTTTAAGATATGTCAACAGAAAAATCACATTTTCCATATTTTATTTATACTATTATCTATCCCTTAGAAAACACCTCACTCCCATTTTAGATTGTCTATATATTCTGTCTTTATGCTATATACAGTATATTTTATAAATGTAAATTTATATTTTTATTTATAAGGGATAGGTAACTTGCCTAAACTTGGGTGAATGACAAGAACTTTCATTCTGTTTTTTTTTTTTTTTGAGGAAGATTAGCCCTGAGCTAACTGTTGCCAATCCTCCTCTTTTTCTGAGGAAGACTGGCCCTGAGCTAACATCCATGCCCATTTTCCTCTACTTTATACGTGGGACGCCTACCACAGCATGGCCTGCCAAGCGGTGCCACTTCCGCACCTGAGATCTGAACCAACGAACCCCAGGCCGCCAAAGTGGGACATGCGCACTTAACCGCTGTGCCACCGGGCCGACCCCAGAACTTTCATTCTTGAATGGGCACTGGGAGTGGGGAAATTTGGTTCCTAATCTCAACTTTGCTGCAAAGCAATTGTTTGACCAATAGGAATTCATACACCATGGTCACCATCATCATTATACCTCCGTGCAGGTTCGCTCTCTGACCGAACTGCTTCACATGTGTCCTCACACATGAAAATTCTCCCCAGCTCTCCTCTTTCAGAACCTTCTCTTCCTTTGATGCTTTTTTCAACCACTGATCTCTCCATTTTACAAATTGATAGAATCATAACACAGTGATATCAAAAATTTCTTACGAAACAAAATGGGGCGACATCCCACTTAAAACAGTCATCCATGCAATCACTTCCACAATAGATAATCACACTGTGCTTGAATACTGGCATCGAAAAGGAGTTCAGTAAATCAGGAGAAACCCCATTTTAATCTCTAGAAAACTCAGCTATTAGGAACTTCACATTCAGGTGGCCCAAATTCTGTAGCAGAGCTGAAAGGAAAGTCAATACACTGTGTAAGTGGAAACATGCAAATGTTCAAGCCAAACATATTTTTCTTTACATTAACAAAACCACTTTACTCTCCCCGGAGAATGTCTACCTCTAGACCGCAAATATACGCCTTGTCTGAGAGTGCAGAATGTATTTGGCTGGTAGCCAATTGGATCTTTGCACTGTAAGGAGGCATTTCCACTCCTTCAGAGTGGGAGCAGTGAGGGAAGCAGGACATCTGCCTTACACACACACACACACACACACACACACACACACAAGCACACACACCCTTAAACCTACTTCTCTGCTTTAACTTTGTAAAGCCAGTCCAAGTTGCGAGGAAGGATGTAGGAATTAACTTATTCACTCTGCTTTTATAAAATATGTACTTAGAAAGGATGGAAAATAAATCCTAATTGATGACAGAGTTTCCCAATAATGAAAATGTCCCCAACAAGCTCACCAAGTCACCCGTGTCGTAGAATAGCTTGTGTTTTATTTTCAGATTCCAACAGAAATAGTGGTGAATCCAAATTGCTGCTTTTCCCTGGTTCTTGATCAAACAGATGGAAACAGTGGGATAAAACAGAAAGTCCTTACTCGGATAGATGAAAAGGAAACTCATAGTATATCCGTGTAACAAGTATTGTGAAAAATTCTCTTTCAAATCTAATTAATGATATACTTTTGGTATAATCAAACACTCTATCCTATTAAGATCTTCAAAATATATTTTAAAACTCTTGACTAAGGGATTTTTGTTTGTCTAATTTTAGTAACTTTAATTAGGTTTTGTTTTCCCAAACTTTTATAGAAATGCTCCTGATTCTGCCAGTTTGTACTGGTAAATTTGGAGATACTTTTTCCAAAAGAAAACCTGTCTTTGATTTTTATGAGTAAGGGTTTTCCCAGGACTTGGCAAAGGGACTCCAGTCATTCAACAAAATTACTTTGCGAGGAAAAATGAACACATTAGCAAATTAAATCATGACACAAACCTGTAATGCTGAGAAAAAAGTCATTGTATCTTATTACCCGTTTTATCTTGTCTTACTAAAAATATTTGCCTTTGTGATGTAAAAGCAAAGAGAAGAAGTTCTCTCTAAAAATTATAGGGATCAGTAAAAATACAGTTTTATCTTTGGGGATTTTTATTTTTTATAAAAATAATACAGGATGAAAAATAATTTGCAGTCATCTAGCACAATAAAAAAATGTTCATGCCTTGCAACCCAGAATTTATAATTCTAGGAAAACTTCAGATATGTGCACAAAAGCATATGTTCAAAAATGTTTATTGCAGTATTACTGGTAAAAATAAAAAAGAATGGTTACAAACTAAATGTCCATCAATAGGAGAGAGATAAAATATGTTATATTTATAAGCTGGATATAACATAGCAGTTAAAATGACTGAACTAAAATTAATGTATCAACAATAAATCTCAAAACATAATGATAAAAGAATTATAAAATGAGAAGATGATACAAAAATGTATGGTACCATTTATGTATATTTATAACAAAAGACAAAAATACTACATGCTATTCAAGAATACATGTACATGTATATGCAAATGTGTCAAAAAGATTGCAAGTACATATACTAAATTCATGATAATATTTATCTCCGGGAAGAGAAAATGACTTGTTGGAGGTGAGGCATTTGAAATTTATATGTAATATATATTAGTGATTGTATAAAAATATATAAAACAAGTAGGACTTAATTATAACAATATTAAATTCTGCTTGGTGGGCACATGGTTATGCTTTATGTTTTCTTTTAATATTTCTTCATTTTAGAATTTCTCAACAATAACCACAAGAAAACACAGGCAATGGATTTAGCAAAATGGTAGTTGTTTAAGTAAAGATAATCATCCCCTTTATTGATCATACATTAGGCAGCCTTTATGTAGCAAGATTTGAAGGGATTCTTCTAGCCTGTATGTATTCAGAATCAGAAGACTTTCAAGCCACTTTATCCCAGACTTCTAGATCTGAGTTCATTTATGAGCGTACTGAGTTTAGTGATGAAGCCAGAGGTAGATCCCAGGATTCTTTGAAACATTGGCTCAGAGAAGACAATAGCATGAACCCTCTCTTTCTACTAATATGCTATTCTGCCTCTAGATCCTACTTACTGCTTGAGGAAAAACATGTTATTTTTCAGAAATCACCAAAAAGAGCTATACTGTTTTGAAATGCCTATAACACTTAACCCTTTTTTAGTCCGTAAATTGAGATTTGGAGTTCTCCCCAAATTTTGATTTGAAATTGATTGAACTTGAACACACCTAAGTGTTTCCGGTCCGTGTTCCCCAAGCCCACATGGGGAACTTATGAGGCACGGTGACAAATGCAGTGCGTCCCCATCCACCAGCTCCTCCAGCACTTTCCTTGTGTGGAATTACTCATCCACCATGTGGGCTCTTGGTTAAGGGGTGATTCCCAGTACCTACCTCCCCTGTGGAAGATGAAGAGGCTTTATCCTTCAGCTAGGATGCTAGTACCTGTCTGAAGCTCCGCCAATAAGACACCTTTGCCAGGCACTGTAAATACTGAACATGTGGCTCCAGGCAGGGTCAATGGAAGGGTAAGATCATTGTAGAAGGTTTGGTGGTACCAGTGACACTTCTGGTAGCAGCAAGAGTCTCAATAAAGCCTGCAGCTGCAGCAAATTGGCTGCATAGTGCCAGTAACAGCAACCCCTTGGACTGTCCTGTCTGTTTATGAGCCAAGTTCTTCGGCCTCAATTCTGTGAGCTAACTAAATAATTTTTCTGCTGAAATTACTCAGAATTGCTATCTGCTGCTTGCAACTGAAAAGTCTGATCTACTGAACATTCAAGGTGAATGAATCCCCCAAAAAAGCCAAAATTAAAAGCCTGTTTATATACATTTTGAACAAAAATGTAGGGAAAAGTACAAATTTCACTTTGAAATAGAATCTTGGATACATATTTTGTCTATCTTTAAACAAATAGGCATTATACTGGTAAGTGTCAAACATTTTTCTTTTTAATTCACTGCACAAAGATGAGTCCACTTATCACCAAGAATGTGACTACATTTAAAAATGTTTTCCATTTCTGTCTGTGCTAAATAGGCTTCAAGTTTTCATGCTAGATCCACGATATGAGAGGGATGTGCAGGGAAGAGCGTTGTGCTGGTCTCCGTGTCACTGGGATGTCATTGGCAGAGTGGAAACTCGCCAAATCAAAGTGGCTAATGCTGTCTTAAAAAATGAAAATTAGGAAAACACAGGTTAATTTCTCAATACCAGAGAAATTGGTAATTATTATTTAATATTTAACTCATAGACATATCAAGAAAGCAACTAAATATTATGTAATAGGATAAAATAAAATGTTAGGCAATGTATCAATTTTTTCCTTGCTTTTTGACTCTTGGATATGTCAGTGTATGGTGGTTAATTCTCCTATTAGGGAAAGGGCAGGTTTCTATTTAGGAAATTAAGCCCTTTCTACTTTTTTAATATTAAAATGTGTGTTATTTTGTGATAGGATGTTGATTGTAGGAGGTAACTTTTTGTTCTTTCGTTGATGTTAATTTCCTTTACCTAATAAAATAACAAGTTTATAACCATCTGTCATGATTGGTAAGAGAAATTTAACCACCTAGGAACCCAGAACTAAATTAATCTCCACAGAGGTTGGCTGTGTAAGAAACAAGCAATAATAAAACTTAGTGGGTTCATTTGGGAAATTAAAAAAAAAAGAAGTGTAGCTCAGCTTCCTACTTCTTTGCCCACTTATAAGAGACACAAATGGGAAAAAATATGTTGGTAGCAAAATGATAGTCAAAGAGTTTGAAGGAAGGAAAAAAAATAGTATAAGGTAGAATTTATCAGAATATTCTTAATTCCTACTTCATGAAATAGTTGTGCTTTGACTTAGAATTACTTGATTTCCAATTAAATTAAAAGAGATGATATGTAGCAAGTCGACTTGTTCTGTGTCCTGTATATAATGGACATTCAATAAATGTTAGACTTATTCCCTCCTTCTCTTATGTAAACATTTAGGAAACATAAAACTTAAAGAAATTCTTTAGTGAGAAGAAAAGAAAAATGTTTTTAAAAGTATGTTTAGGTAATATGAACATGGTTATTTTAAGTATTTGGACGTATTAAGCCATAAAGAGCAGTATGCAGAAGAAGATAGATGAGCGAGCTCATGGGTTATATTTAGGTGCAGATAAAGGCTGTTTGAAAATGTGTATAAATAATTTGAATTTCATATGCAAAGAAATACTGTCTTTGAAGGGTTTGAAGAAGGGAGTAATGTGGGCAAAGCAATGCATTTGAGAGATGATTTTGGCAGAAATGTCTGGCATCATGTTATGGAAACACAAAGATGTGGAGGAGAAGTGAGGCTGTGGAAGGTGGGGAGGTGAGATGAAATCAACCAGATGTGCAGGATGTCACTGTAGAAACAGAGAAAAGGATGTTATGAAGGAACTAACACTGACAGAATTTCTTCAGTTTGGGTCCAAAATAATGCTAGGTGGTTGATTTTAGGATATGGAGTCTTTAAAAAAAACATAGGGATGGAATAATAAAGAACCACAGGGCAGAAAGATACAAATACCAACATTTGGTAACATAAAGGAAATATTTTGAATAAAATAGGTAATTTATTTACATTGTAGAAAGTTTAAAAGTTAAACATGAGAAAAAATGTTATTTACTTCTCATTTCTCAACCCAAGATTGTTAATTTTTTGGCATATGTACTTCACGCATATACACACACACATTTATATAGTTTCATATAAAATCTATATACCTTTTTATGATATGTTTTAATTAACTATACATTTTGAATATTTGCCACAACATTAAATATTCTGCAACATCATTTATCATACATTATTCTGCTAACCTTTATTCCATAATGCCTGAATAAATTATCTATAAAAGTAGGATTCCAGGATCAAATTAAATTTAGAAGCATTCATACAATATCTCTTGCATTCTTCTATGTGGAGAAACACAACCAATGCTAGAATATTAACATATCTGAGAATTAGGGACACTGAACTTTCTATAATTTCACAGATTCTAAGTATTTGGTTTTCCATAGAATATATTCCAGACACTAGCATTTCTTAATACAAATTTGGTAAATATTGTTCTATGTTAGTGTCTGTATTTTATTCCATTCTATAGATATGGTATATTTAATCCATTCGCTATCATTGAACTTTAAGATTGTTTCAGTTTTTTTTTATATTGAGTTAAGATGGAATATCCTTGTATTTATAACTTTTAGTACTTGATTATTTTCCTATGGTGCTTTTCTATCAGTGGACTTTTTAGAGAAAGAGTATACAAATAACTATAGCTTTACAGGTACTGTTGTATCATCCTTCGGAAAGTATATACTAATTTATTTTCCTATCAGCATTGTTTGAGTATCTTCAAATTTGGTAATCAATTACAAATTGATTTTGAAAAATGAGCATTTGTCTAAGCTGTATTTATGGCATAAATGTGGATATTTTTATTTAAGAAATGTTGCTTTAATGTTAAATTATTTTTTTGTTGTTTTGATAAAATAAAGTTGGGGAAAATATCTTTACACTTGGAATTAGAGATGGAAGAGATTTCCCCAAAGTCACATAGTAACAGTGCTGGTTCTAGAACATAAGTCTCCTTAGTCTCCATTCCGTTCTTTAAACCACTAAACAACTCTCCCTCAAGAAAGAATTCCCCTGTCATGGACTGAAATGCAGCCAATTACAGGGAAAGTGCCAAATCCTGGTCACCACGCCACTGCAGTCAAGAAATCTAGGTTTTATTTCCAGCTCTATTATTTCCCAATTGTATGAACTTGGACACTCAGCTTATTAAGAATTTGATTTCCTTTTGTGTAAAATAGAATGGGTCCCTTGTACAAACATTTTATAATACTGAATGTGAATAAAAATATTTTCCCTTCTTAGATGTAAATTTCTTTAAATTATTTATGACTGCATCACTCCTTTTACTTTTGAATAGGCTTCTTTTGTTTTTATAAATTTTGGACTTAAGTACTTACTCTATTTACTGTAAATAATGTTTATCATTTTATTTCAGACTATTATTAGTTGGCTTCCTCTACTAAACAGAATCAAGAATGGAAGAAAAAATAGAAAAATAAACTTTGAAGAAGTGTAGATAATTATTAGTGGAAAAGGAACTAATGTAGTTCTGAGAAAATAAATATTTATGAACTAATTAAACCCATCGTTATTTAAACTTTTTTTCAAAATAATTTCTGATTTACAGAAAAGTTGCAAGAATAGTACATAGAATTCCTGGACACCTTTCACCTACATTCCCTAAATGCTAACATATTACTGTATTTGCTTTATCATTTTTATAGGTAAATTGATGGACAGAAAATTTTTCTCTGACCTATTCAAAAGTAACTTGCAGACATGATGTCCCTTTACCATAAACATTTTAATATTTATTTTCAAGAGAGCATAACCACAGTGCAGTTTTCAAAAAAGGAAATTAATATCAATGCAAGGCTTTACTGTGATTTCACCAACATCTGTATTAATGTCCTTTGAGCAAAAGAAAATCCAAAATTATGTGATATCACTTTAGGCTCCTTTAATTTGGAAGAATTTATGATTTTTTTTTTGCATTTTATGACATTGACAGTTTTGAAGGATAGAAGATAGTTACTTCTTACAATATCCCTCAATTTGAGTTTGTCTGGTATTATCTCGAGAATATGCACTTTTGATAGAAATACCACAGAACTGATATTGAAGTCTCAGTGTATTATACTTGGAACAGTGTGTTATACTTGGGGCTGTCAGTTTTTC
The DNA here is from genome assembly GCF_041296265.1 of Equus caballus. Lineage (NCBI taxonomy): Eukaryota > Metazoa > Chordata > Mammalia > Perissodactyla > Equidae > Equus > Equus caballus. The sequence goes on along the minus strand of NC_091692.1, from coordinate 11,547,029 downwards.
TCATTACTGGCAATGTTGATTTGATCATTGGCTTAAGGTAGTTTCTGTCAAACTTCTCCTCGTAAAGTTACTGTTTTACATTTTGTGATTATTAAGTATCTTGTGAGGAGATATGCCAAGATATTGTAAATAGCTCATTACTCTTTATGTACTAATTATTAGAATCCATTGATGATTGTTGATGGAATCAATTATTAGAATGAAGAAAATTATTATAATGATGGTTGGCAAGTGGTGATTTCAAATGCCATCATTCTTGTACATTTATTAGTTAGCATGTTATTGAAAAGAAGTAGTTTCTCTTCTCCCCAGTTATGTATTCACTTATTTATATCACTATGAATTGTAGAACCCTATTTTATAGAATATAATCTCTTGCTATAAGTATTTATTTTGATAGTCAAGTTGTGATGCTAGTAAGAGCTCCTTCAAGTTGACTGCGCTTTTTGTCATTCCTCCATCATTCCTTGTGCATTTCCTTATATTCTGGCCCAGAATTATTTCAGGATTATCTTGTAGTTTCCCCTCCCCAGACCTGGAATCAGCCATTTTCCCAAGGATTCCTGGTTCCTTTAACAGGAGAGTGGTATTTAGAAACCAAAATCCAGATATTGTGTGTGCTCACTGCTCCTGGGGAACCTTCCTTCTGTGTATTTTTAGAGTACAGAAACAGAGAGTTATCACACTGATATTGCCACACCCCATCCAAACCCACAGGCCTCATCCTATTTTTTTTTAATTACATATTTGTTTCTCCTTTCTCTGAGTGAAAAACCTGTCTCCTATTTCCACAAAGTTTTTACTATGTGATCAGTCTTAGAAAGTGATTTCAAAACTGCCTATTCATGCTTTTATCATTAATGAAGGCTTCTACTTGGATTTCAATTTATTTTGAGTGTTTTCAGAAGGTAGGTTTTTCTTTTTTCTTTAGCTTGAGGGCATATAGTCTAACCACTGTCTTAAAAGTGACTCGATTTTGACCTCAATCATCCTCCTTTCCAGTTGTAATGTTCATTTGAATACAGTTAAAGTTAATATATTTCTGTTGTGTATCCAACTTAGGGTTTTGGGAATTTAATTTTTATAAGTATATGGAACATTAACATGACTATGAAAATCAGATATACCAAAAGGTATATTCAGAGAATATACCAACATACCATTTCTACCCACTCTCTGAAAATAACCAATCTCCTTAGTATCTAGTTTATTCTTTGTGTGTTTCTTTGTACTTAAAGTAAATACATGCAAATATTTTATTCTCCCCTCTTTCTTACACAAAAGGTAACATACTCTTATGCACTTAGCCTTTTCCACTTAACAATATATATTCTCCATGTCACTCCATATCAGTTCTTATTTATTCATTTTTACACTTGCTAGTACTCTATCAGATGCACCATAAAGATACATCTGAGTTTATTCAATCAGTCCTGTATGTATGGACATTTATGTAGTGTCTAATATTTTGCAATAATGAATGACATTGCAGTGATTATCCTTCAGCATATCATGTGTATTTCCGTGTTGCTGGAAATGTAGCTTTAGGTAAATTTCTAAAATTGGGATTACTGAATCAATAATCAAATGTGTGTGTATTTTTTTGTGGGTTTTTCCAAATTCTCCTCCACAAGGTTTGTATAAATTTGTGTTCCCATCAGCAATATATGAGAGTCTGTTTCCCTAGTCCCACCAATAGATGTGTTTTATGTTTTAATTTTTTCCAATTAGGTAGGTGAAAATAGTGTCTCAGTGCTTTTAAATTGCTTTATTTTAATTATGTGTGATGTTAAACATGCTTTTATATGGTTAAGGATAATTTCATGTTTTGGGAATTATTCATTTGCATTTTTTGTCTATTCTGCTTTCAAGCTTTTGTAAATTTTCTCTCACTTTTTGAGTTCTTTATATATTAGAATGATTAACTCTGTATCTGTGATATGTGTTGCAAATATTATCTCCCAGTTTGTCAGTTATAGTTTTATTTCATTTATGGTGTTTTTGTCATGCCAATTTTAAAAAAAATTATGTGGTCAATTAATAATTTTTTTCGTTTTCTTTCTTTTTTTTTTTTGGTGAGGAAGATTGGCCCTGAGATAAAATTTGTGCCAGTCTTCCTCCATTCTTTATGTGGGACATGACCACAGCATGGCTTGACAAGTGGTGTGTAGGTCTGTGCCCAGGATCCAAATTGGCAAACCCCAGGCAGCAGAAGCAAAGCACATGAACTTAACCACTACACCACCAGGCTGGCCCCCATTCTTTTCTTTTATAGCCTCCAGACTTTTAGTCATAATTGGAAAGCCTTTCCCTACACCCAAATTAAAAAAGAATCTACCCATATTTTCTTTTGTACTTGTTCAATCTTCACTTTATATTAATCAGTGTCATTCTATTTTCACTGAAGTTTTTGTTTCTCAATTTAGCTATTGACTGTTAGATATTTAAGTATACTTCAAATATTTTTTACCATTTTTTTAGTAGAGTTGATATTAGTTTACTTGCTGTTAGACAATAGTGTATAATCTGTTTTGGGAGATAAATGTCTACTATTGAAATTAGTAATTCTTTGTTATAGAATATCAAAACTTTAGACATTAAAAGGATTTATGGAGCTGTCTGGCAGCATGTTAAGAAATTCATGATGACTTAAAGATGCCAAATTGTTTAATTAAAAATGGTAATTAATGAAGCTAATGAAATATCAGGCACTAAATCCCTTAAGACCTTACAAGATGTCCTCCCGAATGTGGACTAATTCCTAAGGGCCCAAAGGATTGTTTGTAGGCTTTTAATTACTGAAGTGACAAGACCATTGTGTTAAGATATGGTGGCTCTAATGTGAATAAGGGATGAGAGAAGGTAAAAAGCTTGAAGAAAAGAACCAAATTAAGATACTGAAATATAACGGTGGTTTGAACAATATTTAGCTGTCAAAAAAAAAAAAAAAACAATAGAAGAGAGATAAGAGAGGGACTTAGAAAGGTGAGAAGAGATGCTAAGTTGAATCTTTGAAATGTTGAGTTGTAGATGACTACGGGACCTGAAAGTAGACGTTCGTGAGTCGTTGGCTATATGGATCCGATTCTCAAGAGACTTTTCTTGGCTAAAGTTAATCATTTAAACATCTTTAACGCAGAAGAGGATGAGTTTTCTTCAGTAAATTGAGGAAGTACTGTAATCATAGTTACTCAAAGTGACATCGTAGGTGGGAAAATGGACAAAAATTAAAAGAAAAGTTTCTTTCATCATAATATTATATATACAGATGCATTTCAATGAATCTATTCATTTCAACAGAAACTCTGGGGATGTTGGGCTTGGAAAGAAAGTTTCAAACAGTTTGTGGGTAGGTGTAGCTTGAGGCCAGATTTTCTGGTCAACCAGCTAGGACAGTTATAGATGCAAAGGTCTCCTTTACTGATGACATTTTTTTTTTTAAGCAAGGCCAATACGCCACAGGGTTTTCATTAAACAGAAACAGTTCTTGACCTGCCTTCCTCTGAAACCTTACAAAGCAACAATGGGCGATAGGAGAGGGAAGATAGCAAATGTATGTAAACTCACACAGAATAACTGTATCTAAACTCGCACAGGATAATTGTTGATGCTTAATGCAGGGGTCTGCGGCAACACAAAGCTTCTGATCTACATACTACACAGTGTTTTAAAATCCTGTATCTGCTGAACCTTTGTGAACTTTGAAGACATAACACAGTAATGTATTTGAAATAGTTAATGAGGGAAGTCAAGAGCAATAAAGGATCACAAGACAAGAAGGTCAGTCTAGCCAAAGAAAATGGTGATAAATTGTAACCAGGTGTCTTTGTTTCCTGACTCCTCAAGTACTGCACACTCAGCTTTCTCTGCTAGAAAGGGCAGCTTGTGAAATTCCATACTGCCTTTGTCAGCTTTAATAATTCCTTGCAAGTTCTCAGAATTATTTGCTTTAATCTTAACTACCTCAGCGGCAGATGAGACAACCATTTGAAAATTATATATGTAGTAAAAGAAAAGCTGATGTTCATTGTGATTTAGGAAATTCATAAGAATACCTTATTGCTGTCCTGATGTTTGTCTGCTGTAATCATTTAGGACAAAGTTAGATCTGATTGTGGCATTGCTCGTGTACACGGGTCAAAAGCCGAATTGTGAAGCATTCCATAATTATATGCTGACTTTTGCAACACAAATACTAAAATTCCTGTGAATGTATTTCATACATTATTTATGCTCTGAGTTTCTTCACAAGGCCAACTTTTCCTTAATTGCACGCTGTGCTATTTGTAATAGCCTATGTTTTTGTATTGGTATTTTTGGGGGGTTATGTTATTTCACTGGACTGTATGGATAGAAAACACTCAAAAGACTCTTCAATCAAAGGGAAAAAGGTAAGGCAAAGCCCAAGCTTAAGATACAGAAGAGAGAAACCATCTGAGAAAAGGCAGGCAAAGTGTGAGAACAGTTTCTGGCACTGGACCTAGAAAATAGACTGACGAGAATAGGCAAGAAACAGGCCTTTGTCACCCACAGGGATACAATGCAGGATTTTTACCTCCCATCCCAGGTTCGAGGAAAGGGATGAAATGATAGAAAAATCCATTGTATCCAAAATATCAGTACAGAATAAGGAAGAACATAGGAAGATGCTTGTTCCTGTGTCAGCATTTTCGTGGAGCTGTTCATAAAAATATAGACCTCCAAAGTTACTTTCCTCCAGGTGTTTCATTCTTCAGACATGGAGCCTCAGGGACCATGGGTATATTGGAGCCATATTGACCAGTGGGTAATTAACCCATGATGTCTTGGAAGATGCAGATGCTTTGGAAAGGGGCAAGTAGCCTTTTCGTGTCTGACAGTTCAATACTAATAGACGATTTGAGCCAGCAGTGGACAAGGGATTCATTTTTTTTAATGCTTAAATGTAATACATTCAGAGTTTTTTGAATAAAAACACGTATACATTTCTTTTATTCTTTTCTATTAAGTATACTAGAGAAAAGACATTAGAATAAACGAGTTTTCAAATTAGGTCCCCTTATTTCAGAAGATGTCTTTTATTTCAAAAATAGTAGTGACCTTAAGGTGGGAAAAGTAAGTCACTCTGCCATGATCTAGTTATTTTCTATAATTTTTTTAAAAAGGAGAAAGCAAATAGAGTCCATTTATGATCTAAGAAATTGCAAAAATGGCCATCTGTTACTAAATGACTGAGTTTGAGATATTTCAAGGAATTATTTTTTTAGAGGTAAGAAGATATGCTCCTAGATGGGGATAAATAAATACAGCAGTAGGTATTTACAGAGGCGGGCAGGGATAAGTAGTTTGGAGCATCCTACAACTCATCATCTGATAACATTCCTGGAACTAGAGAGTTTGCACCCACCCATATCAAAGAATAAAAGTTTCAGTTATTAAATATGAATAATAAAAAGAAACAAACTGATGCTAAAACTGGGAAGCAACCAAGATGCCCTTCAGTAGATGAATGGATAAATGCACGGTGGTACATTCAGGCAATGGGCTATCAGTCAGCTCTAAAAAGAAACGAGCTATCAATGAAATGAGAAGATATAGAAGAAACTTAAATGCACATTACTAAGTGAAAGAAACCAATCTGAAAAGGCTACATACTGTATGATTTACAACTATATGACATTCTGGAAAAGGCAAAACTATCGGGAAAGTAAAAAAATCAGTGGCTGTCAGGATTAGTGGGAGTTGGGGTGCAGAAATGGATAGGCAGAGCACAGAAGATTTTTAAGGTAGTGAAACTACTATGTATAACATTATATTGGTGGATCATGTCATTGTACCTTTGTCCAAACCCATAGAATCTACAACGCCAAGAGTGAACCCTCATATAAACTATGAACTTTGGGTGATTATGATGTGTCAATGTAGATTCATCTAATTGTAAAAAATGTACTACTCTAGTGGGGAACATCAGTAATGGCGGGGCTGTACATGTGTGTTGGGGGTATATGGGAAATCTCTGTACCTTCTGCTCAGTGTTGCTGTGAACCTAAAATTGCTCTAAAAAAAAGTCTATTAAAAAAAGAAAAATAAATGAGCTATCAAACCATGAAAAGATATAGAGTAAATGTGAATACATATTATTATGTGAAAGAAGTGAATCTGCAATGCCTGCACACTGTATGATTCCATGTACATGACATTCTGGAAAAGGCAGAGCTATGGAGACAGTAAAAAGATCACTGGTTGCTAGGGGAGAGGGAGAGATGAATAGACAGAGCACAGAGGATTTTTAGGGCAGTGAAATTATTCCGTATGATGCTATTGATGGATACTTCTCATTATGCATTGGTACAAACCCATAAAAGGTACTACACCTAGAATTCTAATGTGAAATCTGGACTTTGGATGATAATGATGTGTTAATATAGATTCATTAATTATAATAAATGTACCGCTCTGCTGGGGGATGTTGTTAGTCGGGAAGGCTGTGCATGTCTGCAGATGAGTATATGGGAACTCTCTGTACTTTCCACTTGACCTTTGTATGAACCTAAAACTGCTCTAAAAAATAAAGTCCATTAAAAAAAAAAAAAGAAAGAAACAAAGTGAAACTCAACCAAACCGAAATTCAAAGAAGTGACTCATATTAAAAAGATACCCAGAACCAAACCAGAGGAAAAATCCTTGGGCTAGTCTGAAGCTTAATGACATTCAAATTGTCCATTTGAATAAAAGAGGAACTCACTACCCACACTTTTGGATATTTTCTGATTGGAATGCAGGATATTTTATAGGAACATTTCAAACAATGCATTACTTAAAGACAAAAATGCAATGAATGTTGATCTGTTTGATGAGCCCCATCTCAAGAATAAAAACTAATAGCCAGGAAAAATTGTGTAGGAGCCTAAAATTTTAATTTTAGAAAGAAAAACTAATTATTTTTCAGGAACCATGAAGTAAAGGAAATTTATAATTTTGACAACTTGTTTGTAATCAGTTTTATGAAGTCTTGTTTTTTCCTTTTAGTGATTAGCAGGAAAGTCCACTGGTTTGTTTATTTTTAGTGACAACAAAGAAAAGAAAAAAGAAGGGAGGCAGCATCCCCATTTCACTTCAAGTTTTGGGGAAGAGAAATCTCCAAAGAATAGATTGGTTGGTTCCAACCACTAATGTAGAAATAAGGAAAAATTAGTCCTTTTAGCAAAGTGGAGAAGCAAGAAAAAAGGGGAGGTGCCTGTAGTGGAGTTGAGGATGAGTCCTGGGGCAACACATGTAAAAGGCCTTTGAACATCTGTAGCAACAATTCATCATGTAATTTCCAAATAACATTAGCATCTTATCAACATTTGGAAGAAAAGAAAATAATGCTTGTTTTTCTTGATGAGGATACTAGAAAGAAGAAGCTAAGTTCAAGTGAGAACAAATTTTAAAATAGAACGTTGTTTGTTATTTAGATAAGGATAATTTCCAATAATCATTATAATTTGTCACTGGTAAGGTGAAATGTAGAGCCAGCTGCTCACTATTTTTTTTTTTTTTTAGTTGCACGGCAAATGGATATATTAGTACTAAACTACATCTTACTAACTTCTTTGCCTCAGCTATTGACACGACAAGTTGTTTTTATCTTGAAACTGTGCTAAAATACACTTGACTTTGCCAAGTTGCTAAAATGGCTCACTGTTTTCTTGCCAGAAAACAAGAAACTAGCAATTTTTAAAATGGATAATAATTTATGTTCTAATGACCTACACCTACCTCATTTTGGGTAATATACTGCTGTTTCATTTAAATGTTTTAATGTATTCAAACAATTTATTACTAGTAAAAACTACTCAGTTGACATTCACAAGACTGAACCCCTTTGTCTGTAAGTACATAACAGGTACAGAAGGGGTATAATTTGGTCATATAAAATGCTCTCCTTGATTGTACAGCACATCTACCTTGTGTTTGATGGAATGGAAATCTCCAACTTCGGGACTGAATATTATTTTTTTCAAGTTTCACCTTATTGGTTATAATGCATTAATAACAATGTAAATTTCATTCTAGGTATCATAATATGTGTATTTGATTATTGAGGGAGATAATTATAATAGTAAATAATAAGATAACTTTCTTGCTCATCACACAGAATTCAGTCTAAATAAAATAGGTTAAGAGCATAAGCCAAACAGAAATAAAAAATTAAAAGACAAAGATCTTCCAGGTAACTGAAGACAATGTCAACTGTCTACGTCTACATCGTTCAATATATTCTCCCCAAACAATTCAGAAATATAAGAGGAAAAACAACATAAAACGATGACGACAACAGCAAAAACTATACCAAAAAAATGCCTTAAGCATGACTTGAAGACAAAGAATGACCAAACTTCAAAATAAGAGTAAATAAAAGAAGAAAAACATCAAATCCCAGGAAACAATCTTCACAGGATAAGACCACGGTAAGCCTTTACCACAAGCAAGAACAGGCCAAGAGAATTGTCGGGGAAAATAGAAGAGAGAGGAATTTTGGGGGCAATTGGATAACAAAGAAGAAGATTTTTGTCTCTTACCAGACAAAAGCGAACCAGATGTCAGAGACACATGACCTCCTCCCCAACCACAAAAAGAGAAGTAACAAAGCCAACTAAAGGTCTAGATATTTATCTATTTTGATGTACTGACAAGAGAGGATGTCATTGAACTAGAAATTCTGTAAAACACCCAAAGTTCACACAAATGGACAAAAGAAAACTCAGTAAATCTATACAGAATTATTATAGAAATCAGAAAACAAAATTCAATGAACTTTCCATCTCTCCAAAAAATAACAAAAAACAGCTGTAAGGCAACACTTCAAACTTAGTTAAATATACTCAAACAAGCATTTAGGGGTATGAAATAGCCCCTTGAATTATAAATTTAAAAATTAAGAGCAGAAAAAGAGAGAAAGCAATGAAGGAAGGCAGATTAAATTCAGGAAGGAAATGGAAGACACTGAAAAAATTATCTCTGAAATAAAAACAAACACATGATGCCCAAGAAAGACCAAAATTAAATAAAAGCCTCATAAAAATAATTTAGGAAAGGCAGAACAACCAGGAATGCAAAAATTAAAGAAGTGAAAAGATGCAGTAAGAACATGGTAGAAATGGAAGACAGGCAAAGAAAGAATAATATTTGTATAATTGGAGTCCCTGAAGACAAAAACAGCACATTGGTACAAAACTAATGTTTGTAATTGCAATTGAAGAAAAGTTTCCAAAAGTAGAAAGCCTAAATCTGTATATTGAAAGGCCAACTCAGAAACTGAGAAAATTATCTGGAATCATGAACCTTGAGAAATATGCTAGTAAAATGATTAGACTTTGAAGATAAAGAAAAATGATTCTTAAGGATTCCACAAATAAGATCAAACAAATTACAAGAAAACATAGTTAGACTGGAAGCAGAATTTTCAAAATCATGATACAAAGCCTTTCTGTCCTTTTCTTTCCGAGTGTTCTTCAGTTTATTTTGGAAAGTGTCCAGGAATACTTGGGAGATAAATTAACCTTAGTGACCAATGAATGTGAATTATGAAATAGACTAGAGGGCTAAACTTTTCTGATGAAATAAACACGATAGAAGTATAATTAATGACAACTTTAGGCAGCCCCACTCAAGAAAGTTCAAAATGCTCATAATGAAGGTTCTGGTCCAAAGGACGTAAAAATGGTCTCAGAAAAGTTCAGCTTGCTCTGTTTCCTCTGTTTCTCCCCAGTCCTCTGACAAGCCCATGGCTCCTCACATGCAGTAACTTCCCCAAGAGCTTTTAATCTTTATCGGGTCAATTCTTCTGTTATTTCATTCCCAGGACCATGTAGCTGAGGATCCAGACCAGAGTGACTATGATGGATTCAAAATAATTTCTAATGTTGCAAAACAGAAAGAATTTTAGAATTGTTTCATCTCCATTTTGGGTAACTTAGGTCATTGCAAAATGACCTCTTAGTTAAGTTTTTCTTTTGTAGTCGTTATCTGAACCAAAGAAGCATCTCTAAGTCAGTGAATTGCATATCAGGAGCAAAGGAGGACTTCTGTGTTAACAATAGGAAGAAAATTGTTTCACTAAAGTGTGCAGGATTGTTTTTGGAGCTTCTCGTATCACTTCCACCTGGGAAGTATAATTATTTTTAAAACTTGAAAGTGAAGCTTCCTTGGGGAAAATAGATGGATAAATTCTCATCTGATATAATTATTTGGTATTATTGAATATTCCTTGAGATATAGGTCTCTGTCTTTTAACATTTCCTATTCTTATAAGTTAAAATTTTTAAGAAACTTTTTCTCAGAACCTTGAGTACATTATTTATAAAGGGGAATATGTGATCCATATTATTTATATATATAAATAATTTGAAATAATTAAGTAGTTTGAAATTATATCTATATAAAATTTCAACAGAAAATAAAAAATATAATTTTAAATACTCTGTCATTGCTTTCTCTCTTCCTTCCCTCCTTACTTCTTTCCTTCCTTCTTGAATAAATCAGTCCAAGATCTACTCAGTAGGGCTGAGTAACTGTAGGTATTCCCACAGGTAGAGGGAGGGCCCCAGTACAGGATGTCATCATCCAAGAGGTTGGCAAGGTCATCCATTTGCGAATGGGAAAGGCTATGCTGGAGGCTGCCCAGTTTGGGGTATCAAAGCCCAAGTGAGTAAGCAGAGCATCTGCGTGAGGCATGGATGCAGCAGTCATCCAACAAAGCGTGTGGGAGCTGAAGAGGAGTGAAGAAAGCACCGCACTGAGTAGCAGCGGTGCTGAAATGAGATGGCTCACATTCAGAGGAGATTGATCAAATTAAAAAAAGCTTTGAAAATAATTGGAACCAGATTTTGTACTCAAGTTCAAGGCCCAGGAGACTCATAGATTGGTCCTCTCTACCTGCACGTCCACCCAGAGGCCCATGCACTGCAATGGCTCCCACAGGTTTACTGCTGAAGACAAGAATCCCAAATAAGTAAAGGGAGAAAACAAGAATGAACCCTGTGAATATTGTGCACTGCCTGATAATATGCAGGGTGAAGCACACACCATCACTTTAGTAAAATTGCCACCAAAACGTGAATATCTGACTCTAATCATGAGAACACATCATAAACCCAAATTGAGAATAATTCTAGAAAATAACTGACCTGGAATCTTCTCAGGTCAAAATCATGAAAGTCAAGGAAAATCTGAGAAATTGTTTCAGATTGAATGCGGCTAAAAGAAACATGGCAACTAAATGGAAAAGTGATCCTAGACGAGTGAATTCCAGACATTATTGGCAAAGTTGACTGGACTCTGTAGATTACAGGTGGTAATGTATCAGTATTGGTTGTATTGTGGTTACATAAGAGAATACCCTTGTTCGTAGGAATTACACATTGACGTATTTTCAGGATTGGGGCATTATACTGGTAACTTACTCTCAAATGATTCAGGAAATAAAGGTTTTTTTTATACTATTCTTGCAAGTTTTTATAAATTTAATATTATGTCAAAAGAAAAAATCCCACATTGTAAAACATTTAATTATATTTAAGAAGAAACTCAGTTATTTGTAAAATCTAGTAAAAACAGTTATTATTTAACTGAAAAATCATTTAGGAAAGAAGCTAAATTCTGAATTAAATGTTAAGGTAGAGAGATTCTTCACAAGGATTTATTAATTTTAGCAATCAGTTTAAACAATTTTTGCCTGAATAGGATAAATAAAACATTGATAAACAAAATAGAGTCAACAAAACACAATTTGTAAAATCACATGTAAAATATTTAAAAGAATAATTTAGCAGATAAATTGCATTGCATTCAATGAGAGGAATTCTTCTATAGCTATGTGCTCATTATGTTAAGGAAAATTTACTGTTTCGTGAGATAAATATAAAATCTGTGAAAATTCACTCTTGAATAGGATAAAAACTCAAGACTTAAAAAAAAATCACTTTAAAGAAAATATTTCTAGCTATAATTCTGTTGTAACTCTCATCATTGCTTGTATATTTAAGTAATTTTTTTAACAATCTACACTTTTTTCTCTTAAATGTATCGTTCAGCTTTCTAAGTAAGGTAGAACAATTAAGAAGTCAGAGTTTGAAAAGCAAACTAAAATATCTTACAAAGATGAACATTTCTAGTTCAATGACTTGAAGTTGAGTTATTATTTGTGGTAATTTTTCAACTCTCAAAATAATTAACTATACTGAGTTATCAGTTCTAGTGGAATGAAGATTTCCAAGAATAAAACCATTACAAAAGTGTGATTGCAGCTTTGCTTTTTCCTCTTGGATCCTGTGATTTCTGAATGAAAACTTACTCTTCCTCCCTCTATTTATATCCCCTGCTGACATTGGCAGAGACAGAATCCTGAAGAGATTCTCAGAATTCAGATTCCTGACCTTCACTGAT